>NW_018020593.1:1240998-1295984 GCF_002006095.1 Pseudomyrmex gracilis | reverse complement strand
ATATATATATATGTATATATATACATATATATATGTACTTCCTCGCCGAGGTTAAGTGACGTGGCACTGGCTTTATGGAAATGAACGGGGAAGTTCTGCATTTACGACGACGTCGACGCAAAGTTTTCCCTGGAATTCGGTCCTACCGCGACGTCGAGAGGGTAGGACATTCAAGTTTTAGCGGGAATGGAAAGGCGAGTTTCGCGCAATATTTCGAAAAGCAAAATGTCATTCGCTATGATTAAAAGTTTATAGCAGTTTCGAATTTAACGCGAGTTAACGCGCAATTGCTTATTTACGCTCTTCGCGCACATCTCTGCACCATAGATCTCTCTTTTCAATTAAAACATCTTTCTCTCTTTTTCTCTTTCTCTTTCTTTTTCTTTTTTTTCTGTTACTCTTGCAACATGATGTTGATTACAAATACAGTAATCACGCACGACTATCAGACTAGCTATGAAATCTCAACCGCTTCTGCGTCATGTGTCGTAAAGTACGACGGATATAAATGTCAAATCCACACGACGCGAAATCCCTCGTTCCGGAGAAACAAGCGACGAAGTTTCGCATTTATCGCGACAACGACGAAAAGTATTCACTAGGAATGCAGTCTTGTCGAAACGAAGGACACACACAGAATGTCCAAGTTTCGGGTGAGAAAGGTCGAAGCGGGCTGTCGGCTCGACCGGAAATGCGTTTCCAAGATGAACCTGCCTTTTCCCTCCTCACCTTTCATGCAATAAACTTGGATGTCAAAAAAGCGCTGGCTGAAGCGTGTCCGGAATTTTTCGCTTCTTTGCCGGATAAGAAGTATTGAAATGCGACGTACAAACTTTGACGCGACTTTTCTAGATCTTTTGAAGTTAGATGTACCTTTATCTTACGCGATCGATCGCGTCCGCCTCTTTCTTTTCCGTTCGACGCATCCGGCCGCTTGTATATATATATATATCCGTGTGCATTACTTCAAATCTTTTGGATTTTCGTTTAATATTCTTTTGTACTCGTACATAACTTTTGTTTGCTGAAAGACACAAAATATAGAATGAAATTTTATACACAATAATTCTGACGAGGAATATTCCTTTTTACGAAGGAGATAATGTAGGACAATATAAAAAGGAAAACTTTGTTTTTTCTTGCGGGTTACTTTATGCCGAAAGTTGAGTAAACTTCACATATACCCTCGAGACTCTCGCGGAATGGTTTTATTGCGTCCGTAAATGTAACGCTATCTGCACTTTTGCGTAAAAATATTCCGAAGTGTACGTAATATGTACGCTCGTGATGTTTGATGCGAATTTTCTGAAACTTTCTTGAACATGTTGCACGTGACTTCCTATATATGTGTATATATATATGTGTATATATATGTGTGTATATATATGTGTGTATATATATGTGTATATATATATATATATATATATATATATATATATATATTATACATGTATCAGTAATTTCATATATTTATGTTACATCTCAATAAACTCCTTACGTAAAGCTTTCGCATGTATAGTAAGGCTAAGTGCTGAAACGGACATGTTGTCGATAACGATTTTCTCTCCTTTATGTACAAGGATTAAATTCCCTCTATTAATTAAAGACTACAGGCTGCTTACGTTTCGAGTGAATTGATTTACGTAGACGTTTAAATCAAAACGGCAGCGCGGAGCGGCAATATGCGCGCTTCCGTGATTCTATTACGCGACTTAAAATGTATTACGTGTGTACCTCTTGGAGTCGTTTGTTTTCACCTACCTTACGCGCGCGCGAGTTATAATCTTCTTACACTTGGCGAACGTGCGCGCGCGCGCGCGCATGTACGTATATCATCATGCATGCGGTGACTACGTACATTCCGAACGTTGGATTATCGCTTCGGTACAATTTCCACGCTATTCGCGTTCTTCCCGCGACGTCTCGTAATTCACAAACCGTCTACAATCATCCGAAACCTCCCTTTCTTTCTCTCTCTCTCTCTCCCTTTCTCTCCCGGAATATCTGGAGCAGAAAGTACTTTTCGAAAAGACGAAGGAGATGCAAGGGGATACGAGAGAAAGAAAGGTGGTGGAGACAAAAAGAAATAGCAACGAAGACAGAATCGAGAAAGAGTGAAGCCATTGAAAGAGAAGAAAAAAAGGAAACGTAAGAGGTGGCTTTAAGGCAGGGAAGAACGAAAGGAGAGTTTTTCCCATAAAATATCGTGACACTTTTTCCTCACCTTCGCCCTTAGAGAACCTTCATGCCAATACGACTTCTTTTCTTCGACACCTCGGCTCAGAAATGCGCAAAATTAAAATCGGCATTGCCAGCGCGAATGTTACGAGACTCAATCGATACGTATTACCGAATAACGACATTGTTTTATGCGCCAATTCTTGTTTCTCATTGCTTATTTCACAGAAGCGAGAAAAGATGTTTGCGTTAAACAATAACACAGTCATTCTTATATATGGTTTGAAAGAGAGAGAGAGAGAGAGAGAGAGAGAGAGAGAGAGAGAGAAATTCAATTTAATATTATTGTTTTCGTTATTCGATGGTTTTGTGATTTTTTATGTTTAATATCGAGGAATAGAATTCTGCAATAAAAGAAGAATTCAATCTTAGTAGTAATTTTCTACTTCAAATTTTGTTTCGAATTTTGTGAAACTGTACGAATCAAAAAGCGGTAAATATAATCCCTTGTTATGTCTGTGTCATCAAGACGGATTACAAAGATATTGCGTCACAACAATTGATATCGAATTAAATTACGATAGCATTAGTTCAGCTGATATACCCGTATCGTGGGACTCTTGTCATCGTAAACATAATGCGATATGATCGATCAGCCGAAATCCAGAATATTCCTCGATAATAATAATCCCCACATTTAATAGAACAAATCCTGCTGGGAAAATTTACGGCTGGCTCATATTCGCCTCGCTTTGGTTATTCTTAATCGTTTTTCGATATACGATCTCTATAGGTTCTCTCTAAAACTTCCTCTCGACCCCTACTTACGTCGTATATTTCTCGTTCGCGCCAACTATGTCAGACGATAATCTTGTATCTTCATGTTACAGATATGTGTAATACGAACACGTATGTAATACGAACACGTATGAGAATACATGAAATATGCATAGATATAAATATTATATGTCAGACAGCATTGCAAATATATAATATACTGTAATCTATTTTTCGAATTTGATTTTCATGCGTTATTTCTAACACCTCTCATATGTGTATTATATGGTTTGTAAGACGGTCATGTTTTGTTCCGTTTCTCTGTGTGTTGACGAGTACTGTCACATTTCAATCCGGTTTTTAAAGACACGTGACGTGAAAATAAAGTCACGTGAGTTTAGTCACGTGTTGTTTTTCCACTCCTCCTTCTCTCTATTTTTCGAGTTTGGTTTTTATTATAATATACTGTAAAAATAAATAGTGATATTACACATGTGTGTAGGTTTTGTTATGTTTGTAAAGAAAAATTTTATAAATAATTGCACATAAGTTTTTATTATTCAGAAATTATTAAACGTCTTACATTGAACGAAACTATATGCAAATATTGGATCGCATTTTTAAATAATTGTTTATCAATGTCCAAAATTCTAGCCAATGAGACAGGACAGAGCTACTGATCAGATAGCAATATATATACACATATAAAGAGAAAAAGAGAGAAATAGAGAGAGATAGTGTGTGTGTGTGTGTGTGTTGCATAGCTATAATATGAATAGAGGAAGAACGGGGCCGAGAAGGGAGAAGAACACGAAGAGTGTGAGAGCGATCCTTCTAATAGGATTAACCCTCGTTCCGTTAATCCTTTTATTGGGGCAGCAAATCCTGCGACAGGTCACGAAGGAAGGTGTATGGTAGACCTGGGATTCGCGAGCGGATATCCTGGCGATGAGGACCGGGACACGATCCCAAGTATATCGAAATCGCTATTAGAGTCGACGGTTTAACGACGGCGATAACGGTCTTATAAGGGTCCCTACGTATGTCCTGCCGATATCGAGAGAATTTCGGCCATTGGATTTCAAACTCACCGACTCCGTACCAGCTGATAATTTTCAAAAGCCCGAATTGCGCTAAATTTTCCTTCGAATTTTCGCGCGCGATATCGCTCGGTGCGCGAATCCGGGATTTTGAACCGTACGATCGATATTTTACTATCATGTTATTCCGTGTGTGTGCAATCACATATTTTACAGTAAACATAATACTTGTTACTCCGCGCTCCGTGATATAGTAAAGAATAGAATAAAAGAACCGTTTCTCATGTTAAAAAGAATCAGCTGTCAATTGTGTGGAAAAAAATATGTGGAGAGACTATTCAACGCGCGCGCGCGCGCTAAAGGAACAGATGAAGGAGAGCATTAGCTCCTTTCAGAAATGGAAACGGAAAGGCGATGAGATCCAAGCGTGATAAATGGGAATATGTTCGACGCGCATAGACAGATCTATTCGCGCACGGCTCTGTAGAGCATGTATTGCAATACGTATATGCAGATAAATACGAAAAATGGAGATCTCGCGCGAGACGAGGAGAGTATGGAGAAAAATCAGTATCAAAAGAAGAGTATGGAATTGCATTTACATGATGATTTTCCTCGTTTCTCCTTTGCGGCCGAGATGATGCGCGTTGTATCAAATGACGTAACGTGTTCCGCGTCCCGCTTTAATGTCCATCGGTATGTCTGGGATATTAGAGTCGTACACGTTTTTCCCGCGTTACAAAGCAAATATGCAAAACCGAACGCGCGCTAAATGGAATATTAGTTTTTCCGTTTGTGAAAAACAAAAAACTGACAATGTGTGGAAAAATGATATTGTATACATCACGAGGCACACAAAAAAGTCAAATAAAGCTAAAAAGTTGGAACTATTTCTGAATTAAATCTCATATAAAAATAAGGGAATGCGGCCAACATTTTTAGGTTACATTTTCCACCGATGTTCGTTTTATTAACTCGCTGGTGAATGAATTTCACCATATCACTAAGTGATTGCGCCGCTTTGGCAAAATGGTATTGATCATGTACGTATGTATATACGTATGTTTGTGTGTGTATGTATATATATATATATATATGTATACACACACGTCAATGTTACTGGATGAAATATACTATTGACTTTATTTCAAACGTGTTGTACGCGAATAAATAGCACCTTTGTGGAGATAGGGTAATATCTGGGCTATCTATTTACGTTCAAACCACGCTACCTAAGTCGGGCTTCTGCTCTTCACAGTTAAACGGCTCACTGGATTTGCCTGCGTTTGATGTTCAGTTATGTACCAGGACCGTACATATATTCCCTCCATTCGAAGTTTGCAAATTCAATCTTGTTTATGTCGTCACGAACAGTTCCCTCGTATACGTACGATCGGAAACAATGCAAGGGTGAAAATTATTCCGCGAGATGGGGAAGAAATATATAAATTAGATTTATTCGATTACTGTCATTTTCGGTTAATTTATCTCGGGATAAACTAATTAAACTTTCATCAAAGAGTCTGCGGCACTAAGAGAGTACAGAGTATGGTTTGCATTCGCGGTCATGACTCAAGTAAGATTGATTTCCGGTTGCGCTCACAATCAAACTAGTCACCCAGCTTGATGCCCCCTCGATGTATATACACACAGATGAGGATAGATATAGCTACATAGCACTCTCGACTAATTAAATCTTCTTCGGACTGATGTATTATAACAGAGGCGTTTAGAGGCGGAATAAAAACATTATATCGATGATATAAGAATGTAGCGCACAGAGTAAAACCGAAGAATATAAGCCATTTTTAAGTTTGTGATAAAACTATAGAATATTCAAATTCAACATATCGCAACAAAGAATACTGTAAGATCTTGAAAAGAAATATTAGCTGTGAACATTTCTTTGGAAGAAAGTCATTGTTAACATTTCTTTAGAACGAAGAAGTTTCATTAAGATAAATTTGACTAACATCGCGTCTATATGTATAAATCGCCAATCTGCATTCATGTCCACGTTCGATCCTGGTGAGGATACAACTGCGCTTCGCAGTCAAACATCGCGTTGAAAACGTCTTTGTGTTCGCCCGTCTGTTTACTGTCATCGTGACGAGAGCTCTCGCTATTCAAGATTTGCAAATCCAATCTGGGCTTATGGATCCGCGGATGTCTCCCGTAAGCGGAATAACGTAAGATCGCGCGTGCTTCGGTGGAGAGGACAAAGTGGATGGACGGTGCGACGAACTAAATTGACGCGGTTTTGTTTCGGAATTTTGCGAAGGAATTGTTCGCGTTCTCATCGATTGTGGAGAGAGAACGTTTACATGAAAGCCACGTGCGACGCGCGAGTGATCACTTTTCGCCACGACGACGGACGTGCGTTACGGTCAAACGACTCGCTCGGTTTTCTCACCGCCGATATATCTACACGTGCATACGCGCTACTAGACGCGGTTCTTTTTCGCACGAACGAGCTTACAAATTCAATTGCATCTTCTAGCCGCCGTGGCGAGCCGGCTACTGCTCTTTCCGAAGTGTAAAACGAAAGATAGGAGAGAAAAAAGAAGCCGAGAATCGAAAGGTGGAATGAGAGGAAACATTATGAGGCAAGAGAAAAGAGAAAAGATCAGTCCGACTGGACAGAGAAGATTCGAGAAAAGGGGTGAAAGCGAGGGGTGCGCCCTTACAAATAGAATGGCGAAGGAGACTCGACGGTTTTATCACCGGAACGATAGAATCTACGAATACGGCCAGCAGTCGTTTGTCTCGAGAAAACGCGACACGCACGAGCTTCGACTAGCGTCACAGTGTGATTAATCTTCGACGAGAGAATCGCGCGGCTGAGGAATCACGTTTCTTTCATTCGGCCGAGCCAAAACGCAGGTACAATAAAACTTTTCTCGCATGAACTTAAAAACTTATCTATCCGCACGTGACATCGAGATATAATATTAACAAGTCTCATTGACGTGAGCTTTTTAATCGAAACGAATTTTTCTCAAAACTTTTTCGAACGGAAAAGAGAGAAAAAACGAAATAAATGAAAATATATATAAATATTATATATGAGTAACACGATAATTAATATTATTTAGTTTTCCTAGATAAGATATAGAAATGTATACATATATATAATAGAAATATAATTAAAACACATTTAACAACAAATTTCAGTTCATATAGTAATTATTGTTAGAAATACAATTGTTTATTTCTCTTTTGAAATTTATGTAACGGTATTACGTATTGAATCCGAGTGTTACGCTCAGTTCCCACATTTTAATGACAACTTTATGCACAGACCCATCACGGCAAAAATCCTATTAAGTGCGGCTTTATGTGCGGCTACATGTGACAGTAAACGTGACAATGTATTCTCCGTTGGACGGCAATGTTCTAATAAAGTATACTTTAAGCTGTGTCCGTGTATAAGTGACGTTTATAGGTCGCCGCATAATTACGGCTTAACAATGATTTGTTGAGACACTTGAGAACAAGCAGCATTAATTTTATGCAAAATTATCTTTGCTCTTTGGAAAACCCGTTCCTTTCTTTTCTTCATGAATCGTAAGTTCCCCGCGCGCTTTATACACGGCGCGTATTACACAAGAGGATGTGAATGGTCCGTGAATACATTAATTAAGAGGTCATACCGACGATGTGAAAAGTAATAGAAAATTTGAGCCGGAGAATGGATGTTTTCGATTCCGGTTCGTTTAATAACGCATAAAGGTTCACGATGCTTGAAGGAATTACATTTTCTGCAACCGAGCGGGGAATTCGCGTAATGAGGCCAATGACGTTTTAAATACGCGATGAGAAAATTGCGATCGCTGCTTATCGATATACGGCGCGATGTCTGACAATCATTAATTTTTTTTTTATTACGACGATCGGTGTAATAGTTTTCTATTTAAAAATTAGGGTAACTTGTCTATAAACACTCTTCCATGACCGAGTTGTATTCTATATCCTTCTTTTGCCATTGAAACCCTGTCAGATACAGGATACTTCTTACCACGTTCGATCTGCCGTAAAACGAGACAGAAGGGTGAACGAGCTAGTCTCGATTACCGAGTCGAGTACTTCCTTCGAAATCGATTATTTTTTTAGAAATTAAGCTCACAGAGAAGAGCTCTTGAACCTCTTCAAACTCGAGTATTTCACCAATAATCTCAATAAATTAACTCACTCGTTAGATATTTATTATTTTTTCACGTATCAATAATAAAGAGAGTTAAAACAAAAAACAAAAACAAAAACATATCTTACAGAATAATAATAATGAATCTTCAAACTGTTTTTGTAAACATATATAATATTATAAAAGAAAATTAATTAGTTTCTAATTTGAATTTCCAGAAGAGATATAACTTTTATTTTCTGTTCAGGAAATTATATTCTCTGGCAGTATAGATAATTGGCGCAATTATTTTTAGTATAATACAATGCACGTGCAAGAATGCTTACAATCTTTTTATTTCAGTTTATTAATACAAATGTCATTTTCACGTCACTGCAGTCTGTCAGACGCTCGTGGAAGTTGCCCGCGAGGTGTTTCGCGCTTGTAAGCAAGGCCAGACCTGTTCAGAATTTTGCCGCGTCTCGCGTTGAATTCTCTTAAATCCCACTACAATAAGATTCTTTCCAGACTTCTCGTCGACTTCGTGCCCCGTCTGCTTTCACGCACAGGTGAATCTCTACGCCGGCGGTTGTACGTGTTTGAAGACGAAAGAAGGGAAGAGAAAGTTTCCCGCTCGCGTACGGGAAAACGAAGCAAGGGAAAAAACAAGCCACACAGTGTGGACCACACGGGAGGAAAGACCGGAGACCGCAGGGTATGGCGCGGGAAAACCGGACGGTCCTCGGAAAATTCCTCGACGTTATTGCGCGTCTCTCGCTCCTACATATCGCCCGGGAAGAATAATGGCTACTTCCTGCCGCGACTTTTAGCTTCCGTCCGAAATGAAAACTCCGCGCGCCGCACGGTAGATTCCGTAAAACGAAAACGCAGCCATTTCTGATTCGTTCCTCGCGGATAATGCTCGGCGCGATTAATAATTGCGGTTAAATTAAAGCGTTCGTGGATGATTGCGCGAACGGTAATGAAGATGATATTGGAAGCGCGCGTATCGGCGGAGAAAAAGAAACATTCAAAGAGATTCGGAGACGTGAAAAAATGTGACACACACGTTGAGAACGCAAGATATAAATATACGCGCAAACTTCATACGATCTCGACGAATTTATAGTGGTCTGACCTAATTTTCTATCCGAACTCTACGCAAGTCTGCATTTCCTCGTTAGCGTGTATTTTCAAGTTTTAATTGGAAACATCATTATACCACTGACGCTCTTCCATTGCCGTTATCTTTAATATCTGGCGCGATTTATGCGAGTATTAGATTTATGAGCATTTACGTAAAGTTGCTCATTGCAGAAATCGAAAAATTTGCTCATTTTATCCGAATTCTCGGTTCGCTCCTTTTAGTGAGAAATTTTTATTCGACGCGTGACAATCTCGGCGCGACTGCTTGTTGTTGTTAGATGCAACATGCGTACAGTATCTTCCGCGGAGTTAAGACCGCGATTAAGAGTGTATGTGTGTATGTCGCTCTTAACAATTTCTGCGGAATTCGTATGCGCCGCCAAGCGCGTTGGCTCAAATCGAGATAATCGTTGGGTCGCGGAAACTTTGTCTATTGTGCGCCGCGAACTTCATACGGATGCGAGAGAGGGCCAGGAAACAGTGCTCTGATAATTCTGATAAGGTCGCTGCGCGCCCGCGTATTTGCGTCGCGCCTCCTCCTACGTGTGCACCGATACATCTACCGCGACTGCTAAAGGACAAATAGAAACATGCGTGATAGGACAAGTTACCAAGTTAAATGGTCCGTGAATGCTAGTTGGAATTAGTTGTTCTCCAGTTGCTACATATAATCGCGTAGATATAATCTGTCTATAGCGCATTCGCTAGATTTGAGATATTTGAATATGTTTTTGCGACACTTTGAGGCAAACGTTGTAAAGTTATTTGTGCGCACACGGGTGATCTCGACAAAACAAGCACGATGACGTAACCGATCTCGCTAAGTTTATTTCCGCGAAAGAAGTCTCACAGTATACCTAACCGTGTCGAGCGTATGTGAGAGAGATTTGTCTAGTTGTCCGCTTGGCCTGACACACCATCATCGCGACCCAGTTGAAGAGCACAGTCCGGTTATATTACGACGGGCGCTTGAAACTTTGCGAGTAAAAAATAATTTTGCTCCGCGCGAATATTCGAGTCTGCCTCTCTCTCTCTCTCTCTCTCTCTCTCTCTCTCTCTCTCTCTCTCTCTTCCTCTCGGAGCATTCTCCGGCTAGCAAGTGTTCCCGTTGATAGCTTCTAAGTTACGAAATGGTCTTCTGAACTTTTTGACTGAAACGAAAAAACTGAAAAAAGGAGAGGCGGCGTAGAGAATAAAGTAAGAGCAAAGAGAGAACAGAATTTTTTTTTAGTCGAGATTAGGTTCTTGTGAGTAAATTGTCTTGCTTCACTCGGCGCGTACTTTCACATCGTGTCTTCGTTTACTAAATTATTATTTTTACAAAAATTGCGTGTATAAGTATATTCTGTTTGTGGGCGCTTTATTATCGCTTATTTATTATTCGGTGGTCAGTGGATAACGTACGTCTTGCTGTTGTACATATGCACAACAAAGTTAGATAGTGGAAGTATCATCTGCATGAACGTAGCACCTGTCCTAGCAGTATACAAACTTTGCCAGCATCATTAGCGTGACTCAGGCTGCACGCGAGCAGTGACTAGATATATTTAGTATAATAATAGACGCTAAACTATCCTCTCTCTCTATCTATCTCCTTTTCTCTCTTGTTTAGTCGCGAGCCAATGTATAGAGTCGATAATACTGCGACCATCTGCCGCCTACTTGATCGAACATCCCGTTCGCATACTTGACGCAACTTTGGTACGCTCATTGTGCGCTGTGCATCGAGAATCGATTCGAAACTTTCACAATATTGTACAAATATACCTCTTGAGTGGTTAATTGTAAAAATTTTCGCAAGCTTGAGGTGAAAAAGCAACAAATTGTTGATATTGACTTTACGGATATTTTATTCTACACGTAAAAACGCGACATTATTTGCAGTTTTATGTAAGCACATTTAAAATAATTGAACAAATTGTATATTGTAGCAACGCATGCATAACTGCGATACTTTAGGTCAGGATTAGGTATATAATCGGTGTTGAAACGTAAGAAGTATATACATATGTTTGAAAATACCAAATGCAGAGATGCTCGATCCTTGAAGGAAAATTCTGTTCGTGATGTTTCCTCGTAACAACTGTCGGTTACAACTTACGATTAGAAGCGTAGTTTGCGGCACTCAGAGAAGGGGGAAGTTAGAGAGTCGGAAAAGGGAAAAGATGTGTATACGTGCATATTTTTACGGCTGCGACAAATGTTGGCAAGTGTTGGCACGGCCGCGAAAGCACGTAGAATTAATAATGACGAAAGAGCGAAGGGACATTCTTGACCAAGGCGCGGGTGCACATATATATATCACGATGCCCCATTATGCTTATGAATATAAATGCACCCTCGGGGTGACCACAATAAATGCCGCCGCACCACCGGATCTCTGAATTCTGCTCTACTGCACGTACACGTGGTAGCCGCGGGACAACGAAAATAAAAAACGGCGCTAGAGAGTCTCTACTTCTTTTTTCTTTCGTCTGTTTTTTTTTTTTTTTTTTTTACTCCGGATATGCGAGGACGAGCATAAAAGAATAATTAAAATAAAGTAGGCTGCGCGTCAAAAGTGTACACCGGTACTGAAACGATAACAACGAAATAGTTGATAAGCCGTTGCTGGAGGGCATCAATTACTATATGCGCAATTTCCCTTTGTAGATTTAAACCCAGACGGCTTCAGAAGCCATTTTTTTGAATCAATGGAAAAGTTCTGCCTCAGGGTGATGTGCTGTATATATATAATACTCGGCTGTGTGCAGTCTTTTTAAATACGCGATTTTTTCAAGCGTCGATTTTACTGTCGAGAAATCTTCACCATTTTCATTCTTGCTGCCAAAGAATAAAATACTGTATTGTAAGAATCAATGTTAAATATTAAAATAATTGATTCAGTTTTAGATACTGAATATAGTTACGATACTATTAAACTGATAGAAAAATAGTAATATTATGGTTTGAGAAAAACAACCAAATTACACGACAAATAAGACAACTACATTTATCGAGTTACACGAGTTTTTTTATTTAGAGAGAAAGGAGCTTAATGTTATTTTCATTAAGTAAACATTGAAAACACCGTTGCTTCGTTAGTCATTTGGACGGTGCAAAAATCTCCGGCCACGAGTCTTGTCAGTTTCTTCTTTAGCGATTAACTTGTAGTAGTTGCAACTCTCTCGCGGCTCCTCCCAGTTTCTTTACCTTCGCCAGCGCTCTTTTATCCGCTACCTTTTCTTTTGGATCGCTTCCAACCGTTTGAATCTTCTCTCACCTTTGCAATCGGTGCAACCGATATCTCATCTCCGTCACTCTTCTTTTTCACCCTTTCTCGATTTCATTCTTTTCTACATTTTATTGCGTTTGTTCATTATCACCATTTATCTTGGTTCATTGTATAATGTGATTTAATACCGCGATACCGAAGCTCGATATTGTCATACGTTGCGTCAAAACATTCAATAAATCTTGAAGCTACACTCACTTATCTTTACATAATTCAATAAAATGTTTCATAATAATGTCACAATAATTGAACTTTTATTTGTACATGTATATACATTATGTATATGATTAGTATGAGATTTTAGGTTTTCGTTTTCTCTATGTATAATATGTTTCAGCAACGATAATACTGTTATTTTATTTTATTTATAACTAGTTTTACTCAAATTTATATCCAATATTCTCAACGTTGAATAAATGGAAAAAAATTATTTGTTTGATATATTGTAATCATGGCATTGAAAGTATCAATGTTTACATAATGGAAAGAGAAAGTGTTCGTTTTTGATAAAAAATGTTTTTTATTGTTTTTAAATAATAACGGAGATACTTTGCGTGTAAAATGTGCATGGAATTAAAAAAATTAATACTTATATATATTCAGATTTTTCGCGCATTGGTTGACAAAGATATTTTATGTTTATTATTATAATAATTACATATACACACTTATAATATAAATCTTTTCAACTCAGTCGTTTATTTTGCGTTATTAAAAGCGACTTTGTTAACGTGGTAATTAAATTCAGATCTATACGGCTTGCCCTGCGCCACATACGCTGTTTTTATCGGTCATACTTTTTATTCCCCAATGTGTGCTAATAAAAACGAATCTACCCACCAGGCGTTCAGTGTGTACCGCAAGCTGACACTTTTGCGGTATTATTGTGCTTTGTGGAATACGACACATAATGGTCAGCGAGATTACCTATCGCATGACGGTTACTTGATCTTCACAAAGTGAATACTAGCTATTTGTTGATGCTAAATAATAACGGTTTACAAATAATACAAGCGTGTAAAATTATATGTCCACGTGCTATAACAAACCATTGTAAACTTTATTTTATCTGTCGCTAATTACGATTGTTTATTTTTCTGTGTTGCAGTTTGCAATCAATTTAGCAGAGGCGTTTTTTCGATGCTGGGCGCTGTAAGTCCGGATTCGTTCGATACGCTACATTCTTACAGCAACACCTTTCAGATGCCGTTTGTGACGCCGTGGTTTCCCGAAAAGGTAATTAATCGTTACCTTAACGGATACAATAAGGTAACTTCTTTTTCTCTCTGTGGTTTTATCTTCATTATCATAATTTTTCCGTTTTCTTATTAGTTTTTTCAAATGAGATCTCGGAATTGCGGTGATTAATCACACCAGATTAAATAACATATATGTTATAAAATTTTACGTCACTCCGGGAATTTTTTGAAGTTCCATGAAATCACGCAGTCATCGTTTCGAAGGATGATCCTACATGGTTCTTTTTGTCCGAAACGTGATTAGTCATAACCAATGTTTTTTCGCGCCAAGCATAGCAATGAATCGAAGTCTCATTTGAATTTTATTTATTCGCGGAACTTGTTCCGCATTGCAATCGTATGTGTTCTCATCGGTTTACTGAAGCAACAAGATGGAAATTTAAAAGACAGTAAACCGGTTTTCTGCTTCTAAATTATAAAATATATATATTTTATTTTATATTAATGAAGTTTCGGAGTGTTTCTCATTGCTTTTTAAACATATTATAAATTGTCTTCCTCAAGCTTCAAATACTACACGCGTTTAATTTTAATTCAAATAAATTCTGTTAAAAGTTACATCGCGAAGCATATGCGTAACAATCTAGCGATTTGCGGTTAGAAATTGTGTCTGCAACGAAACGTTCGCAATATGTAGTAGTGGTAAATTTTCCGTCTCATTTATCGATTCAACGTAGAGAAAAAAATAAAAATACTTGCTAGAATGTGTTTGCGCACGTGGCAATAATTGTCGTAAGAGCGAAATCAATAGTTTCGTTTCGCGCTGCAACTGATAATTAGCGACGCGCACACGACGATGGATGTGAACGGTACCGGTCATCCATACAAATATGTAAATATGTATGCGATATATACGGCATACATATTACAATTTGAATTTCGAAATGAATTGGTTCGGTCGAAAATTTATTCGCCGGCTCGAATGGTAGAGCTGCATTTATCGCGCCGGTTGCTGTGCCCGCTCGGCAAAACTGATATCGCACCCAGGCTCTATAGGATGAACGTCGGACTCGTGAGTATTTTGGCCGCGCGTTTTGTGTGTGTATTTTTCCCACAATATATTTCCGTGTGGTGTATGTATATGTATATATATGTATATATATATATATATATATATATGTATGTGTGTAACGAACGTCGATGTCGTTTAAATGGTAATCGCGCGGTAATGCTGATTCGACGCCTCGGATTTCTACTTCTTTTTTTGGGCCAATTACGGTTCGCCAGGAACGGCCATTTATACAGGGAAAATCCTTTTCAATTTCCATGAAGTCGTTCTCCGCGCTGCGCTCGCTTCGCTGCCTTGTTCTCAAGGAAAAGAGAGACGTTATCGATGCCACAGAAATTTACTGTATGAATATATAATTATCACTGGACGGTGATTAATCTTTAAAACGTGAAGTATTGATTTTTCCTTAATAATGTCGAAAAGATCGACACAATAAAGAAAACGTTATTTTCACCAAGAAAATGGAGTATCAATTACTTGAGTAATTATTGCTATCGTTGGAATTAATTTTAACCATTTTGCAATATAAAATCTGAGATTCGGAGATGTGTGTTTTGTGAAGAACGTCGACTTGGGGATTCGACACAACTGAAATTACTATCAAAAGGCATATATTTCGGCAGTAAATCACCGTCGCACCGGTTGCACACTCATGAGGAATTAAATTTCAAAGAGAATTCACGAGCGGAGTTGGAAGCTCGATTGCACCGAGTCGGATTAAAGTTTCGGGCGGTATGCCTTCCTTTACCTTCCTAAATAGAATTAATTTTCGGCAAGCACGTTAAAGCGAAAAGACATGGGATGTTGAAAATTTCACGACGACAAAGATAACGAACACTGCGCGAACGAGAGTGCACAAAGATTCTCTTACAGGTCCTGACGCCGTCCTCGGGTCTTCTGGACTTCGCTATAAGTATGCGACCGGATTACCATCGCACCATCATCGATACGGTGCGATACTACGGCTGGAAGAAAATCATCTACCTCTACGACTCCCACGACGGTAAGTCTCTTTACCTTGCGTTGCCTTCTTCATGCATTTCTCATTTTACAGCGCGCACAGCCCGCGGGCGGTGCAGAGCACTCTCGCGCCTTTTCACCCATCCCGACCTTCTATCGATATATTTCTCCTTTTGTTATACCCAACCAAGTAGGCTCGGTCTCTCGTGGCCAACTTCGTCGATATCGCAGACATGGGGATATCGAGTGGATTCACCCGACTTCTGCGTAGAATAAAAAACATGCACTCATGTGTCTCAAACCCAACACATAACTATCACTTTTTATATGTGCTAATCATAGTAATATAGTGACGTTTATACGTGTGCAGGCTATTTTTAAAAGACATATTCGTAACAGATCAGTGATTTAGAAGAAAGAGAATACATACACATCAATAATTTTTGTGATATTCAAACGAGACATAAATGTCCGTGCTGCCATTTTCTTCATAAAATTGTTTGCAATTATTGATTTTCTTCGGTTTTAAACATACATCTCTAGTTCTATGCAAAATAAATGATTTGTACGACACATTTTCGAGAAAAACAAGATATTTATCTTATACATCTTATGTATGTATCTTTCAACAAGGTAGTCATCTGTTATGTTCCGCAGCTATTTCTCTGTTTGATCCACGTGTGCACAATATTCCAATAAAGTGTAAATTGTAAGTAAACCAGTTTTGAGAAAAACAAAGTATTTACGATATAACAATAAAATGTGAAAATGGTTAAAAATATTGAAGATTTCCGAAAACGATTCGGTGTCACAAATAACTTGAAACTTTGAAACGATAACTAATACAAATTGTAGAATAGAAAACTCTTTCTCCTCATCTATTATTTTGTATAAAATCTCTCATGTCAATCTTTGTGATAAAAGTAAAGCGACAGCGGTTTAATTACTTAATTAATGAGGACACGGGGATAATTCGAACTGAACGAAACGATTAATCACCGCGGCATCGCTAGACAGTTTTGTATCTCACCGACTTCCGGCCGTTATAACTTGGTCACGTGCCCCGGGCACGAGAAAGCCATTTGGAATTCCTCAAGCCGACCAATTGCTCTTCTTCGACAAACTCCGATAAGAACGAGCTGGTGGTAGTCTAGTATCGCGGAAACTGAGGGAGTTTAATTACCGAATGCAAATGCAAATATACTTTAGGGACTATCGTGCTGTCTCTCGCGCTCGCTGAACGACCTCTTTCCTTCCTTCCTCCCGCCGTCTTACCTCGTCGCGACTCTTCGTATTGCCACTATCTGACGTAGTTTAACCATTTCGTTCCCTCGATTAAAGCGAGTATGAAGAAAGAAGCAAGACGACGAAGCGACATTCGAGGATTATCCGGATTCTACGGCGAAATTTTTGTTACTCAACCGATCTCAACTTTTTTCCGGTTGACATTTTCACGAATATTACAGAATCTCCTCGAATTGAGTTTTATTGTCTTTTCTAATACTTGTAACATCGCGCACGCAATATGGGAAAACCAATCTCAATGTCAGAATATATTACGCGCAATTGACGTCATATAATTAATGAATACAATAGTACGAAACATGAAGACAGGAAGTTATATACATGAAAAAAAATTAATAACAAGTCAAAACTCTCGATACGAGGAAATTGTGAATTTAATGTTTTTTAATAAATTCTTCAGTATTCCCGACGTATGCGAAGTGATGACACAATGCTAGATCAGTCTGACGATGTGTAAAAACTGATGCAATTCCGAAGATGAAATGCATCAGATGTTTCTTTTACAATTGTATTTTTACAAACTCGCCGATGGTCGCATTAATCGCATTTTATTTCCGGCACAGAAATAAAAAAAGTTCGGTGTGTGTGAATTACGTTCTAAAGAATTTCCTGTTGCCAGTGCTAGATTTCTATGTCGCAATGCCTTTGAAATGCATTTAAGATTTTCTGCTGTTGATGTTTACTTTGCACTTATCTTTCTCTTTATCTCTCTCTCTCTCTCTCTCTCACTCTCTTTCTCTCTCTCTCTCTTTCCATAAATATTTCTGAATTTTATTCAGAACAGGAATACAAAAAACTTTGACGATATACTATAAACACTTAAAAAAAAAAAAAAAACATTTCAATGTCATGTTCGCGGTAAACAATATTAACTCGTTATTTGTCACACGACGGTGAACTCAAGGATCAAATTATCTTTCTGCTAAACAATATAAAGTTTGTAGGTTTTAGCTCTCACAATTTAATGCGAGCAATACTTTATAATCAAACAATAACTTGTCGGTAAATCTGCTCACGCAATATTTGTCCTTCTTGCAATGTCAAATGTATTAACGACTATCACATTCCGAGCGCTCGACTTAATGACTGGAATAATTATATGGATTTCGCATTCTTCTCATTTCTTGTGTGTTTCAGCGAACAACTTAAATAAACATGACAGCATGACGACATGATCGAATAAATATGTATAGGATAGCTAGTTCTCAATTTGCAAATGATCACACGAAAAAAGTATCTCTCTCACGTGTTATTGCGTTCATCTCGAAGTTAGATCCATAGGCAATATAACAGCGCATTAATAGCGAGTGTATCAAATTTCCCGTTCTTGTCAATCGACACTCGCACCGTCACGCTCGCGCGCGTACAGCAACGAAAAAAATCACTAACCGTGTGTATGTCGAATGTGGAAGCAATTTTTTGAACACGATATTGCGAGCGTGTTTCGCGTTTCTGATACTAAAAGGTGGTTAAGCGACAGAATCGAAATAGAGAACGAAATGAAAAACCACACGAAAAACCACCGTGCGCACGCGCGCGAGAATTAACGCGGGAAAATAATTAGCAGCCACGAGAGTCACGTTGTAGTGCTCCTCGATGGTAGGGGAATTCGATTAAAATCACTGTGTAGAGTCTGCGTATCAGAGTCAGGCTCAGTATCCTTTCCGACGTCTTTCAGAATGACAACGTCGTCGTCGTTGTTGTCGTCGGCGCGCGTCGTGATTCCGGCGTCTCGTTCTCGGTTCTCATAGCAGTGACAGGTGTTTTACCAACGTGAAACTGTCAATACAATTATTTTCGCGAATACACTTTCATTGCGCGTTCCGTTCTACAAATCGCGAACCGAAACAATAGATTTCAGATTTCTTTAGATCTATGGAAAAAATCAGTTATATTATTATTAACAGATTTTCAGTTAGTACGTGCGTGACTCAAGTGTCTTTGTGTCTGAAACACAGCTCGAGGTAAATAAAACCTTTTTAAAAATCTTTGGAAATTATTTTCAAAGAAGATCGACAAATGCAGTGAATGACCTGCGCCATTAATATGTGTTAATCCGAATATCCGTCTATATATATCAGGCATACTTATCAAGCGTATTATAACCGTCAGACAATCATACTTAAAAAGATCTGCATTATAAAATCAGATTAAGAGAATTTACATTGAAAATTTAAATATAAAAACAATAATACACCAGATACAATACCAGATCAATTTTTATACTGTGGTAGAGTTTATTAATCAAACTCGTATGAAAGCTCGTATCATCATCCACCTAATCCATCAAGTAACGTAATTGAGCAATTCCCGTTTACATTTAGCTATCTCTTTCGTAATTAGATAACAGGCCGCTAATCAAGGCGAATTAAATCCTTTCGTTATAATAGCACCGGTCATTGCTGAATCAGGTGTAACGATGTGATTGCGATAAAGTATATGCGTGTGTAATGTCTCTTATATAACTGTTAATAGAGTTCATGCTTGTTGATTGTTCGAGTTTCACATTAATAATGGATTTTAACGCGTAAAATATGATACATTTATTATAACATTGTAATATACTTTTTACATTAACGAGAAAAAACACAGTGCTTAACATTATACTATTATTATTATACTATTCGATTCTTTCTCGATGGATAAAGACATATTTTTTTGAATTTACTGCAAATTTTTTTACTGCCCCGTATAAATTATAAATAAATAAATTTTAATTGGTTTTGATAGATTTTTTCTAAAGAAAAATTAACTTAAAATTGATTAGAAAGAGAATTGATTAGAAAATATAATGAAATCTTATAAAAGAGAATGTAATTATTTATCATTATCTTATAGCCTTTTCATAATATATTGTTTCTATTCAAAGTTGTAAGAAAAATAATGTAGTGTTGATAAAAATTATCTAATGCACATTACAATCTACAATTTAATTAATCTGATCAATTCTTTTATTTTCGCAATATTGCGATCAACTGTTCATTGATCGTGTAATTAAGATAACATATCCTGAACGCGACGACCTTGAGATAGTAACCGTGGCCTTGCGTTTTCGATAAGTAACTGAACGAAGAGGAATGTGTGTGTTTCGACATGAGTTGTCAATACAACGACGTCTCTGGCTTGTTCCGATAACCTGTTTCAGCAAAACAAAAGAACGCAAAACTAACTGGTTTCAAGAGTTTGACCGGTTTTGCAAAGGAATCTTGTATAAATTAAAAGATCTTGGCTCAGACCAGAGTTCCAGACAGCGATTATCCGTCGTTTGAGCGGAGAATATTCTTTCATTTGTGTGAAAAAACGGATATTTTTGTATCTCGTGCACTCAAAGTCGGAAATATGCTGCTCTATTTAGAAGTTATACTTTGTGGTTTTACGAGGGATAATTATTTATAGTATACTAGATTACTGCATGACGCGTGATATATAGATAAGGCGAAGGGAAAAAATTGAATATTGCATCTAATTACAGTAATTGTAGAGTCCGCGCGTAATTAAAGCAATAAACCTACAATTATCCTTGTTACGAGCCGATCGCGTATTGCGTAATATCGCTCGTTCAATTTCCTGTCGGCGTTTTCTCTAATCTCGTTACGAAAGAGAAAGACGAATTATGTCGCAAAACGCGCGATGTCTGAAACATCAAAGGAAATGATTAACGCAATTTCGATTTCAGCAGCGATATGTTGTTGTATAATAGCGTCTCGACTTTCATAAGATGTGCAAGTCAATTTTTGCGCGCGCGCGAATTTAACGTTCTGTAATCCCAGAAATAATCAGAGTAAAACTTCGCCGTAACGTCATTTAAAAAAATAAAAAAAAATATTGTTAACACATCACGATGTAAATTTATTTTTTACTTTATTTCTGAATAATTGTTTGTCAATTATCATTTGCACGGTTATTCCGTTATCAATGGCGCGTCTGCCGAAGGTGAGTTGGACGGCGATAAATTCATGTTAAGGAACGCGCCCGGTTCGTCTCTTAATAGTAGGTGTATTGTATGGCCAGCCATAAACTGTCGCTTTGGGAAGCATTGCATCGCGTGCTACAAAGCAAGAGCCCAAGTGCTCAACGACCGCGGCGGACGGCGGTCATGCATGCAGACGTAGCCGTTTACACGTGTGACCGTATCGCACCTTCAAGCCGGGAGATATGTGGCGCGGAATCTAGTTAGTATCGTCGTTGGCTTTATCACCCGTTATCTCCGCGTTCGACTTGGTTCTCTTCCGTGTTGTCGGATTAGAAAGATCAGTCGCGACATTTTGCCGTCGTTAATTATATGACATTTTGTATTTTTAATTCTTCGCATTCATTCTCTTTCTTCTTCGCGCGATTTTGAATATGAACCGAGAATCGCGCTGCCCAAACTCGAAGTGAGATAAAGCAAGTTTCATTTATTTGACTAATTATGTGTTGCTTACTTTTATACAATTTTTTTAGGCAAATCTCACGAGAAGATAAATATCGCAATCTGTTAATGATCGTCTCCCGCCGGATGTTTTGATAATGCTAGACATTTATGTAAGAGCTGATGTGACTTGTGTCATTTTCAACTATAGAAGTGTAAATTAAACAAAAGTGAGAAGTTTCTGTTCGCGAACATGAGATATTACTTAATCGTCTCGCGTATTCCTCGTGCACACGCTGCTGTAATAGCAGCAACTACTTTCTGTTTCGTTTCGAACATCGTGACATAAAGCAACGATAAAAAAAAAACAAAAACTGTTAACGTGAATTAATGTGAAATCAATCGAGGAGAACACAATGGATCGTGGTATATTGCGTCAAACGTTGATTGGTTTCGTATGTAAGTATATGAATGCTTTTATCGTTCCGAAATATTTCTCGCAAATATCGACGGGAAAAAAAATTGAACGATTGCTTCTCAGGCAGTGTCTTGATTATCGACTGCGGCCTCCATGAGGGATGGAGCACACCGACGATACCAAAGTTCAACGGCGAGGATCCACTGAAAGTGACCTCCGATGAGATAGTGTGGATCGTAAATCTCCTGTATGTAGGGGTCGGTATCGGTTCATTGGTACCCTTCGTACTGATGGACAATATCGGACGTAAAGGAACTTTGCTAGTCACTACCATTCCAAAGATCGTCTCGTGGATCTTCATTGGATTTTCTACGTCAGTACCGCTCATATATGTCGGACGGATACTCGCGGGTATAGGATGTGGTATAACGTACGCCGTGATGCCGATGTATCTTGGCGAGATTAGCAGCAAGCAAACCAGAGGTCCTTTAGGTACGATATCAGCTGTTTTGAATGCGCGTCAGTGTCTGACTTTTTATCGTTACATTACTATATTTATTGTTGTAATGTTTGTCAATTATTTAATATAGCTATACACATGAATATGTTTTTAATACGCGTACAAGTAGGTTATTTTATGATCGACGATTATATTATACATACTTCGCAATTTTTAAAAAAGACATCATTAAACAAACCGGGGTCTTCAGGTACCTTAACGGCCGTCTTGATCAACATCGGGTTGATGCTCATCTACGTTGTCGGCCTGTGGGTCAGCCGGTTCGTGATGGCGATGATAAGTGTGTGCGCGCCGGTGATATTTTTACTATCCTTCATATGGTTGCCCGAGAGCTCGGTGTTCCTCACGAGGAAGAACAAGCTCGGTACCGCCGAGAAGACACTTCAGTGGGCATTGGGCAAAGAGAACGTGGACGAGGAACTCGAGGAGGTGAAACGAATCGTGGAGACCGAGGACAAGTGCAGCGAGATGACTCTTAAGGACATGTTCAAAGAGATTTTCAGAAAAGCGCGGAACAGAAGAGCCTTTCGAATCGGCATGATACTCCTGAGCAGTCTGACCATGACGGGGGCGGCGCCGATACTCACGTTTCAGTCATACATCTACGACGCGGCCGGTTTCGAGATCTCGACGAATACAAGCATCATTATAACAGGCGTCGCTATCGTCCTGGCCGGATGCACCTGCGTGACGTTAGTGCGCATCACCGGCAAGAGATTGCTGCTGTTGATCGCCGCGCCGATTTGCGTAACGTCGCTCGCGGCGATAGCAATTTTTTTCCAGTTTCAGTCTGCCGGCTATGACATCTCTCAATTCAAGTGGGTGCCTACGGTCTTTGTGGTAATTTACGTGCTGGGTTACGGATTCGGTCTGAATCCGATACCGCTCGCATACATAGGCGAGATCTTTAGTGTTGAAGTTAAAGTACCAGCCGCGGTGCTCAACGCCCTTTTCTACGCCATAAGCACCACCACCGTGGTGAAGTTTTATCAGGTATGTTGACGATGTCTCTGTATAAGAATCGATTTTGTTTTTGCAGTAAGCGGGTTATCGAAAGGTAACGATCGGTTAAGAGGTTTAACCAAAAAGGATTCATTATTTCGTAATAGCATTATACCGGAGTGCGATATTTAACGTCACCGGTTAATAGCTTCGACAATCAAAGAGATTCTCTAATATCGTCTCCCATGCTTAGAAAATACCGATGTACAAATTATACATAGCTCAAATTCTATGATTTGCGGAAGAGTTTAAGAAACAATAGCCATTCAATACGCATTCAATATCCATTAAATTGATCTTCGTAAAACGTGTTTTATAATTATATCTGCAAATTGTTGTACAGATATTTGTTTTTCATATTTTTTTAAATATTCTTTATTATACTGTTGTATTGTACTTCTAAAACTGTGATAAGAAAATGAATCATTACACGTTTAAAGACACGTTACTTGTTAACTTTTACATACATGCGCGTATAATTGTTCTTCTCTTTACCTAAATGTGTGTCGCGTATGATAATGTAATAGCAGGATTTGTTTCTATATTGTTTGTAGGTCATGCAAGAGTTGTACGGCACGTACGCACCATTATGGATATTTACCGCAATAACATTTCTTATATGGGTATTAATTTACCTATTTGTCCCAGAAACCGAAGGCAAAACCTTGGAAGAAATACAAATGGATTTGCGAGATAATAAATGACGTATATAAAATCCAAAGATCGTTTATATTTACAGCGTATTTACGAAGTAGCATTTAAATACTAACTACCGTGAACAGATCGCTACAATGTACGTGCATAATCACAAATTATGCATATGTGCGGATAAGATTAAAACATTACGAGATTACAACAGTTTCGAATTCGTCTGTTACGTGTGTGTTTCATTTTGATTTTAACGGTATTACGTTATAATACCGTTAAAATCCGGCGTAAAACAACTTACACACAAGATAATGTTCCTGTTAAATTAGAACGGAAGCTCAGTTAGTCAGTACACATTGTTAAGGTATATGTTATCGTAATAAGTATGTACGCTTTATATATTCTCAGTCAAACTGTGAATTAATATTGTAATAACGTATATTCACACACACACACACACACACAATTATATTAAAAGATAGATATAGCGTATACACTTTTTTAGAGTATAAACATTTTAGAAATAACTAAACAGCATCTATAAAATAACTGAAAGATATTTGTTTATAATTATCATTAGTAATGTACACAGATTGAGCAATTTTCTTATGTTTATGTTATACTTGATATTTGAGTTTGACTTTAGCTTATTGTTAGATAAAAACTATTCTGAGTTAGTATACATAAGTTGCTTTATATATAATATTCTGTCGCTATTTGTGGCAAGCTCGCAAGCATCTATATAATAGCGTTAAATCCTGTTTTGAGCTCACGAAATTGCCAGGTGAAACGGCGCGAAGGGAAATCATTGGACTTGGGTGATCGTAAAGCTTTAGCTCTGCGTCGTAAAGAGAATCGTTTAGTAGCGACACTGTAGCACGGAAAATTCGTGCGTTCGATCGGATAAGTTAAGTTCTCATTAAAAACATTACAAATTCATCGATTTCATCTCGAAAAGTTATCTCTCAAGACAAAAGAAATCAATGTGTTCTTTGACATTCAAATCGCAAATTCTCGATTCTTCCATTACATCTCATTCCCAATGATGCCCCACCGATGATGGGTTGTCAGCCTCGGTATACCACGGAGCAAGACTACACGTCATGCCTTGCATACTGTTGGCATTTCACTCGAACGGAACGTCCGTGTGCATGTGTTGCTCGCATATACGTATATTTACAGATATGCTGGAAACGCATATACCTACGTACGCATGTAACTGTTTATCCGTCAATATTCGTGTGATGTATTAGCCCCCCGAACGTGTGTATCCTGGATACATACACAGACTTGAGCATGATGATCAGTTTAATATACTCTGAATGAGAATAATTACTCAAGTTTTTGTGCAAAAAGTAGTAAAAACTACGCTTCATCAATTTTGATTCTTTGTAACTTTATAAATATGACTTAACGCATGTAAAAAGATAAATGTAGATATACAGGTAGCGCAAAGATTTCTAATGTAATTAATTTTAGTAACCAATATTTTTTTCTGAATACTATTATGGCTTGTAATAGTTATGACATTGTATATAGAATTCACTAAGAGTGAAAATAAAAAACATAAATAACGCATATAATTTTTTTTTTTTTTTTTTTTACTTTAACAATATTTACCGCGTGTAATTCCTTAATTGATCTCATAAAAATTATCTTCACTGCGAATGCGAATGTATTATTTCAAAAAACGAAAAAAAACCGAAAATGCGATAAATGTGCTTCGGAATATACAATTATGAACAATATTACGCAATGATAAGACCGAATGTTACGAGATAGTTGGGTGAGGCTGTAGGTGCAAGTGTATCCATTGACCTCATACATTCCGTATACCTGATCTTATGAGCCATCAGTATGACTTGACCCTGTTGTACCGTTCTATGTACATATCCACTGATATATATGCATACATACCTGCCCTATCAGGGTGTACGTTCAATCCAAGCATGTGCATTAACGGCACGCGCGCGTGTTAGTGTCCACACATCTGCGGATATACGAATATACACACGCGTATCCTAGACAGTGAGAGAAAGAGAGAGAGAGAGAGAGAGAGAAGGAGAGAGCGTATACCGATCCTTCGATAGTGTGTATTGCGAGCACGGTCTCTCGTATAAGCCGAGATCAAGATTGATAGGCCACGAGTCGCAACATATACGGGGCATCCACTTAGCGGTGCATTATCCGAATGAGAATGTGTACAGGCTGGATCTTACCTAATGCGACGCCCGCAATCCCGGTAATGGCGACCGCTTTGGCCGTCGCCGCGCGCGGCGATCTTCAGCAATCGATAATCCCGCGCGTGTGTGTCCGCACCGAGTTAACGCCGTGCCGCATCGCTCGTGTTATTTCACATCCATGTGACAAGCGTAACGGTAGTAGGCGAGGATTTCCTATATGACCTTGTGAACGACAATAAGATAAACGCAAACACAGGCCGCCAGCAATTAACCAGAGTCACGTGCTTTGACACCCCTCTTGTTGCGCGCTTACGCAACTTGTGCAATCGGTCAATTTCAACCACGTGACTGTTCGTCTCGTTTAATTTGCAAATGAGATTCCGAATTAATACGCAACTTCTGTTTTTCTTGTCCGAACTTTGCAACGAGAAGCACGCGCTATTGTGGTTTATGTTCAAAACAAAGCTAATATTGACAGCAGTGTTTAAGGGACACAATAAAGAAGGAGGAAATAATATTCTCTGTAAGAAGCACGCTAAAGGATGTAGTTCGACTATGTGGTGAAACATTTGTGCTTTGCAAAATTACAAAATCATATGCTTTTTCAGGAAGATATTATTATTAAATTGTACGCCGCATAGAAACGTGACTTGTACACACAAGTGTGCGCGCTTATGAAAAACGTTATTCTGACAAGATTCATATTGCGTAAACATGCTTTCCAACGGAATGTTTCACAATATTAATATCTTTACTTGATATTGCATTATATGTTTGAACCCTCGATTTAAGTTCTGATTTTTAGTTTGTTAAAAAAAATATTATTAGTTGTATATAAATGACATAGAATTGCGAAAATCCACGTTAAATAAAGTTAAAGTGGTTCTCATATTTTATACGTAGTACGCACATATATATTATATTATGCATATGTAATATTATTAAACTTTCAGAATGTGTAAAATAAAAACTTTATTATCGATCAGAAGATAGTCTTTATATATTGTAGAAATTTAATTATTAATTAGCGTCTATGTCGGTATACTATGCGTGAAGTTACAATGTTGTAACTTCAACGCATATGCGGTTTTTATAATATTAATGCAAATGTATAATTATATTACGCATGCACACATATACACGCAAGTATTGCGAAACATTTTATAGTTCATATTATATTGCTTTTGCAAGTATACGTACACAACATCTTATGCACGTCATTTATCTAAGTTGAATAATTTATAATCCCATTGCAAAAGTTATTTGCATATTTATTGTGTAAACTGTATGACTATTAACATTTTGCAAGAATCTATAAAGAAATAACAAAAATGTGTACGATGCAAAACCAAACATTAAAAGAATATATTTTGCCAGCACAATTTTCCAAAATTTCACGAAATAAATTATGAAATGATTCGATCTACTATTACGAGAGAGTTGAATGGCATTACACATTTGTTACGTTACTAAATTATTTAATTATTACATTAAATTATTAACAACGTAAAATTATTAATTATGAAGTAATTATGTATTAAGCTGACGCGTTAAACACAATTGAATCAATAACTCTGATGAAAAATGCCTTACGAAACTTTTGTAAATTTTTTGTATTTGTTATCATAATTATAAAGGTAAATTTAATTATTCTCACAATTCGATTATCATCCATGTTCCAGAATGTTGTTTTTCTACTTGTAAATAATGACGTTTGTCATTTTTTAATACGAGTCGCATAACTTTGAATACTCTTTGCCACACAGAGAACACAATACCGTAAGCGAAGTAATCGGGCGAGAAAAAATTTGATATTAAGAGACAACATGATGTGTGATTTCACTCATGCCTACTGGTGGAATAAGTGGATCACCTTGTCTCATCCGTTTTCGCGCGTCGTATATAAGACCGTAATCGCAGTTGATATATCGCTACGATCGCTCTTCATTATCGCCGAATGTGTCCTGCAAGCTTATAAGGTATATAGGTATGTTTCGCAAAACGGCGCAACTTCGCCATAGTGGCGAAGTGGCTCAACTAGACAGCTAGACACACTGGCCGTACCATGTTTCTTGCTTGTTCGGTGAAAGCAATACGGGTTGTGTATAAGAGTGTCTTATCTAAGAAATGAAGCAATAAAAAAAAAATGTGGTTTCGCAAGTGTTCTCACAAAATTCACGTATAATAAATGCTGTGTGTAAAACATGTTAAAAGTTCAAACAGAGACGGAAGTGAACGGTTAAGAAGAAATGACAACGAAAACTTTAGAATCTTTATAACGCGCAGATTTTGACAGAAGGTTAATTTAACAGAAACATCAGCCGCGAGATCATTTTAATCTTGTTTCACGCTGGTTAAATTCATCTGCTTTCGCCGGTTGTTTTTTCCTTTTATATCACTACTTTCGTTTGTTCGCGCCGAAACGAAGAAATTGTCCGACGTTGACGAACGTTAGAAAAAGGCCCGCTCATGCGGCGGCGGCGGCGGCGACGGCGACGGCGACGGCGGTGGCGACAAAGCGAAATGCGCTCGCGTGCACGTCTCGCGCCTCGCGTCACGTAAAACGCGTCGGCGCGCGAGGCGAATTATCTACTGTAGAAGATCAAACGATCTCCCGGGGGAAAACGAGAGGAAGCTCTTCACGACCCTTTGGTTCGCGCCGTAAAGCGCGACTAAAAAAGGTCCTGGCGCGCGCTGTCCCTTCGAGCGTCGCGGATTTATCCTCGGTGCAGTGATCGTCGCGTCTCCCAATGTCGTCGGTGGCGAAATGACGTTAAAAGCAATCGAGCGTGGACATTGTTCACCCGACTGCTCGAAGGGATATAAATCAAAGTGCTCAACTTGCTAATAAGAAAAGAAACCGCGGCCTGACTTCAAAAACCGACATCAGTGCATGAAGCATTGGGAAAACATAATGAATTAAAATTATTCATGTTTTTTAATTGTTTTGTGTGTTAATAGACAAATGATTATCGTGCGGAATATCAAGAATTACAGGCGCAAGTATATGTGCATAACGTATAATCGAACATAAATTTGTCTAATTATATGTTATTGAAGTGTGGAACGTTTGTCAAGCAATAAAAATTATTATTTTTTTTTCTACCAAGCAGTAAACAAAAACAATGTTTTCCACGCACACGCGCGTTACCTTGTTTAATTACTATTAACTCAAGAAACCATTATTACATATTTCTCGTATATTTAAACACTTTATTTTATATACTAACCCACACTAACAATGTATATATAGATAGATACATAATACAACCTTTGTTCCAAAAAAAAAGTAACGATCTTATTACATATATCAATAACTACGATGACCTATGTTCACTTTGTCACAAAGAAGTGTCTTTGTCGAAGTATATTTTTTTGCTCGACGAACATTCAACGACATCCGATTACTCGATTATTCGATTACAGTGCAATCATAAACTACTTGCATTATATATCATCGATCATCACTAGTCAAACTTTCAGAGGAGAAAAAGAGAAATAAACGACACCGCAACATTTCAAGATAAACGTTGAAAAGACAAACAAATGTTCTCGGAAGAGTTCGCATGAAATTGAATTGATACGGTTTATAGTGTCGCGAGACGGAGTAAGCGGATTCCCGCGACCGCCCCGGTATCATATCGATGTTAAAACAATATCAAATCGCTCAATTCTGACTTTGTCCGCTCGGCTACTCATTGCAATCACCGTGTTCCCGCGGAGAACAACGCGAGAAACCATTTGCCGTGGGGTCAGACGTAACTGCCAGTCGGAGAAAAGAGACGGAAAAATAGAGGACTGAAGAGGAAAATTATATTTACTTTACGTAGAACTCCTTTGAGACAATCTTCGTTCGTGAAAAATAAAAGAGGGACGAGTAAACGTCGTGCCGATGCGATCGAAGATAATATAATAATGCGATAGTCATTTACGCGTGAAACCGACTCGATAATAAGACTTGGGAGAATCACGACTTACGAAGAGCCAATCGATGCGAAGTATCATCGAATCACTATGTCACGGGAATCTTGACTTTTCCGTTGATGATTGACGGATGATCGTAACTGAAGATAAAGATTGACAAAGAATAAGAAACAAATCACATAAAAGTTATTTTAGAGATCTTTATAAGCTGTTGATTCAAAAACAACCATTAAGAGCAAATAAAAGTAATCGCGTGAATATAAGAATTACTTTGCTTTGTATCTCGTACTGTATAAAAAAAATAAAAAATAAAAATAAATAAAGTTATTAAATGAGATGATTCTCATTTAATAAAGTTATTAAATGAAATGATTCTCATTTAATAAAGTTATTAAATGAGATGATTCTCATTTAATAACTTTAAAAAATAAAAATAAATCTTAATAGGCAATACACAAGCAGAAAAAAAGTCTGACGTAAGTGTGCAAAGAATTTTATATTTTTTCAAATATATAATGATAGAGAAAAAAATTAAGATGAGCCAGAAAAGAAAAAGAGAAAGAAAGAGAGAAAGAGAGGGCAAAAAATAACATCAAGATAATCTTATATTCAGATCTTGTGTTTATTAAAAACCGCGTTTCAATGCTACATTTCATTACGCAATCGCGTGCGGCAACATATACGTAGATATTATGGCGAAAATACGCGTGTTTTAAAACGCTGTTAAAAAGTTTTCGCCAAGCTTGTTCTAGCAGACTCTGATGAAAGTTATTAACATTTCCGCGTTTTTATCATATTAGCGAGAATTATGTAATATCGCAGCAGTATGTGTGTGTGTGCGCGCGTTAGCAGCAACGTTTCTCAGTTCATGTTAGTTCATCGACTCTTAGATTATTCCAATCTTTGCATGTAAACGCGTTACATTTATCTTTTATGTTCACGAAATTACAAATTGGCGTACGCTTAAGTCGATTTTTTTTTTTTTAGACACAGTGCCAATACGAGAGTTCAAAATTTCAAGTAACAAATTTATACAGAGACGACATTGATTGAATATTCTTCTTTTTCCTATCTGTCGTGCTTGTTGTTGCTCGCGCGATTGAGAGTGATTATAACATTCGGGTTAATGACCTCTGATAATTTAATAACCGTATTACTCGTCGTTCCGCGTCCACTCACCGTCGTCTCGCGAGATACGATCGATCGCCGGCCCGACTGGTTCTCTCCATTGGTCTGTTACCGTCTCCTTTGCACGTTGGTACACGATGAAATTTCATCTCGGGCTTTATGTGCCCACGCCGCTAAATAGTACGATCCGACAACAAGTGTGCACGCACACAGTTTTATGAACTTTCCTTGACCGAACGACCGGAAATATTCATTCATGCGTGTTAAAGTCGCCGTCGAGCGAGTCTTGGCGCAATCGATTACGCCCGAGTTTTTGTTGAGGAGGGGAGTAATATCTTAAAAAACGATGTGTGCGCGCACAGATGCAATCGCTGACCTCGTCGTCAGATGCAAAAGAGTTTTCCCACGTGCAAAAGGCGCGAAAGCACATTTTTGCGTGAAGCCATTAAGCAGATACTGCGAATTCCGCGCGAGTAATTTCGTCGCGAGAGTAATTTCATCGTTTTTATCACTCTCGGCGAACCCATTTTCGCCCGGCATACAAATGGGTTACGTTCGATGGATTAATCGCGTGTCAAGAGAGAGCGGCGCGTTACTTTCAACGGTAAATTTGACTTCAACTTGGACTTGAGAATAAATGATATATGCGCGTCTCACAGAATTACACGAAAATTATGAACTGGATGCTGCGCGTTCTGCCACTCGAGTGGCTAGGTTTAGGTTCAGATTCGCAGATTTCAAGATATTAACGCAAAATCAACATTATTAATGTTCGCTTCGAGAATGTTTAAAAAAAAAACACACACACAATAGTTAACAGAGAAAGGAATAAGTGCAGTTTTTCTCTTGTCGTCATTACAATCAGTTACTGTGATCTCGATATTCTGTACAAAATTCTCGATAAGTTGGACCGTGCACTGTTTTACGGTAAACTTTACAGTTATATGCCTGTGAGTGCAAAAGGTAATTTTGCTATTCTGCCGGTATTTTTTTATTCCACATCAGCGCGTTATCCCGCGAAATATTCACAAGAGCCGCCGTAGAAAGTTCGTTCTACGCAAAAGCCGGAGATTGCAACATTCAAAAATGTTATCAAGGTGCCTCTAATTTCGCTATTCTACTCGTACGTATAGTCGTCTCTTTTCTTTTTCCGTGAGCTCCCCGTGCATTACGTTTTTTTGCCGCGCAGACAGCCAGCCGTACTATTACCGTGGATTAAAGTGCTTTTTTTCTTTCGAACCGATATACATAAAGTATGAGCTAATATTAAGACGAGTATTATCGCGATGCATACGTATTCACGTTTGACGGAAAAATGTCTGAGCGCGCTTGTTACAATGATCAGACAAAATGTAGGTTTACTTTTTCTTTACGCAATATATATGTACGTGCTTTGCGTGATATTTGAGAAAAAGACAGTGTAATCAGGATATACGCTTCGCTCGTTTTGCGTTATCATTCGTAAATAATGTCGCGCACCGGTTATAAATGGCAGTCAAAAACAAACAGGAGCCGTTATCGATATTCATTTGTAATGTTTTATCGTGATGTATAGACGCGCGTTACATCGCGCATTATTTACAATGCAATTGCGCAAAAAAAACAACCGTGAATTTTGCCGCGATGAATGATCGGAGTGCGCGAGCGGGTTGCGATTGTTTGGGAGATGTTTGTTGTCTGAGCTTTCACGAGAATATTTGCCGCCGGTTATATTTGATCAGGTACATGGCTAATAAAAAGCGTGTGTCGCGCTAAAGCAGATCGATAAACCGGGCGAAATAAGATCCAATGATCAGAGCCGCAGAACGGTCATGATAAATGCCGGCGGGCGAAACAAGAATTTCAATTTGCACCGTGCACGTGACCGGGATGCCGACTAACGAAAATTCCACGTTTTCTCCACGGCGTGGACAAACTCGCGACCAGTAGAACACGTACGTAATATCTGCGACTTCCGGTGTTTTTTACCGCTTCACGTGCTGTCCACGAGTGAAAATTCAGAGAGGATGACGTTCATTTATGATCTGCGCTTAACGGTGTCATGATTGTTGACCATACATATCGAACGTGCGCGATTCGTTCATAGGTGTTGCGAACAATAATGTGAAATTTTAAAAAATAGTAAGATATATATATCGCAGAGAGTATATTATTACCTTAATTTAATTTTTAAAACCTTCTTGCTTAATCTCTCAATTTTTTTTATTTATATATCAGATCAAGAATGCATAAAACTATGTAATTTTTATCAAGATCCTGATAGAATTGTCGAGTAATGCATCATGTATTTGTAAAAATTATTCTTTTATACTTCGAGTATATAAAATAGATTATCGGCGTATCGCGTTTGTAATACGAGCGACATAGGATGGAGAGAAAGAGAGAGAGAGAGAGAAAGAGAGAGAGAGAGAGAGAGAGAGAGAGAGAGAGAGANAGAGAGAGAGAGAGAGAGAGAGAGAGAGAGAGAGAGAAAGAGAGAGAGAGAAGGTAGGATGAGCAAAGCTTTCTATAAAATACCGACCCAGCGTCGCTTCTTTTAGCCGCGAGGCTTTGTGGAAATACGAGATAATGAAAAAGCTCCCGCGGGATTCCATTTTGAAGGAAGGTCCGCGAGAGAGCGATCGATCCTACGAGCCCTTTAAACGGTCCAGCTCCGGTCACCATTTCCGTCCAGCGGCGGGAACAATGCGCCGCGATATGTCACGCGTTCCAAAGTGTCCTCGACGTGCCATTAATTGGAATTCAAATGGACATAAACATCTCCCACTAGTGACCACCGCTGGCAAGACACAGCATTCGAAGGTTCAACCGGTTTCCCTTCATCGCGGCTTGTGCAGTCTAATGGTCCGCTCTGAACAGGCCTCCTATTCCCCAACCTTTATCTTCTGATGCAAAAATGATCTTTACACTCTTAACCGGTTTTTCTAGCAAATAAATAACACAAAAATGTACCAACACTAAATGTACCAATACTAAATGTAATCAAACTATTTTATTTATTAATATTTTATCTAAAAAAAATTAAAATCGTTTGTGCGTGACGCACAGCTAAAACAATATAAAAAAATATATATACTCAATAATATATAACAATAATATAACACAATATACAAAAATATATATACTCTTCTTCATCTTCAAAAGTACTTTTAGAACATTAACTTATGTAATTTATAACATAAAACATTATATCATTATATTATTGTTGTTATTATACTTATTCTTATATATATCTTCATAATTTACGCAGCGGAAAGCATCTTGGTCTTTGTAAATATATATCTTATAATATTCACAATTATGTAGGATATACATCTTCAACCATATATAGCGTTTTGTTAGTCCAATAAAAATGTACGTCGGTATAACATAGAATTACAATTCATAAGTGCGTTATGGAAATACGATATTGATAGAGAGCTCACTGTATGCGTCTCTTTCTCTCTCTCTCTCTCTCTCTCTCTCTCTCTCTCTCTTTCTCTGAATCTGTTTTGCTCCTATGACTTGTGTATATAAGAAATGTTTTATTATTTACTTCATGAAAACAGTCCTGAGTACATGCTCGAGAGCTTGCAGTTACAGAGGTTTCAGCTTACATAAATTATCAACTGGAATACAACCAGATTTCGAGGGTAAGACTATTTTACTAAGCTAATCCGTAGCACTCTGTTTTAAACCCTAAAAATTTAATCACAGAAATATAACAGACATTAGGTACAATAGACATTTAAGTTGTTTATTTTTCATGTAGTAAATAAATTCAATTAATTGAAAAAAGAAAACTCATATACACAAAATTGCATCAAACACTGACGTATATTTTGATACAACTGTTATTGCGATACAGTGATGAAAGTGCCATCGCTATCGTACAGTTTCCAAAAAATCAGATAAACATTTTCATCTGCCTGCTTTGAAGTTCAAATTCAGTATATTACGCGACGAATTAAGATCATTTTATGTATTAAATTGAAAACAAAATTTAATACTACGATAAAATATTTCACGTCGTTTTTTTTCATTTTAAATACCACGCGCAGAAAGATCGTAATGAAGCATCATGTTAACAAAATATAATATTGCAACATACCTACGTTATAAATTTGATAAACATTTAATTTGTTCGCAGTTTTACTTTCCGTGTAATTGTATTAATACTTTTTCAACACGCGTAATATTCACGTAGCTGCTGCTCGAAAGTGTAAAACTAATGCGACGAAGATATCAACGTCGAGCTCTATTACGGCTATTACAAGTTGCATCCCTTCAGAGTCGCTGCTGCAGTTACAATGAAAAATGAAGATGGAGCGTGCGTACGTGTTAGAAATTAGTCGCGCGCCCGTCGACATTCGCACATCGGTAATTCCAGCCGCGTTTACTTCGTTGACGAGCAAATTGTTACGTCTCGACTACGCGAGCACCCCGTACGCTTAGTAGTCTACAACTAGTTAGATCATGGAAACGAGACTGCAAACAATCTTTGTTGGAAAACTGTCCTCCAGAAAGAGTTTGTTTGTTTATTGTTTGAGTCCGGAATTGTGTAAAATTACTTTGTCGCGAAAAAGCGAATTACTTTCTGTGATCAAGGAAAGTACTTGAAGTTTTAATAACACAATATAGTTTGCCATTTCTAGTATAAATTTTATTTTATTTATTTCCGTCTATTTTGTAACATTATCTTGAGATGACTCTTTTGTCTCACTTTTTTTTTAAGTTTCCAGAAAGCTTGTGTTGTAGAATCTAATTCTTATAAACAAATATCACAATGAATATTATGTGCGTTCTGCGATTCGAATTCCGCGACGGTTTTACCCGATCCATTGAGTAAACACATCAGTAATCGAGCGGAAATACAAAAAATCGCGCGAAACAATCGCTTTTGACACACTCGCGCGACTGTCTCATTTTTTTTCGCTTCGACGACATTTCTCACCGATTTATTTTGCGCGCGTCGGGCTTGTATAATTGCGCGCTTACGTTTTACTTTATACAAGCGCGCGGCTTCATCCACGAATCTGTCAATTACACACGCGACCATCTCGGATAAATTTTTAATTAATATCTCTGTTAATTAGTACACAGCGAGAGCAATTTTATAAAAAATTGCGTTACGCAACAGTGATTGCAACGTGTTGTACCGCGAGACACATAATTACCCGTTTTACTGTCTCGGTACGCTCCGATATTTTATGACACACAATCTCATATAGATTCGCTATATTCATAATTAATAATATATTGACTATATCGAAAATTGATATATTTATTTTTGATTATATGCGATTATGAAGCTGGATATTTTTGCGTCGCAAATCTCCTGCCTAAGAACAGTCGTTTATTTACGATAACAATAGCATTACGATCTTTCTTGCTGTTTCTCGCCATAATTCACCGTTATTTTCTTTATCTCACGAGTGGAGACTCGGTCTCTCGGCTGAGATGTTCGAAGGCAATATTCTCTATAATTGGTCCATTCAACTGTTGCATCAATCGGTGAGAGGAGAAAGAGAGAATGAGAGAGGATGAGAGAAAGAGAAAGAGAAAGAGAGAGAAAGAGCCATAGCCCGAAACTTTTCCATTAAAATAACTTCAACTTCACCGGTAGGTTGGCGAACGCTACTCAACTCGTTCGGTACGGTGTGGCTTCGTGTCTCGACGATAAACTCTGGCAGGAATGGAATTAATTTCTACGGTCGAATGATCCCAGCTGGCACGGAATATTCTATTTACCTTCATGAGCGACACTAAGCGGGCCGCAATAATGGTCGGCTATGATGGCGTTTAACTCAGGCTTAACGGGGTTTAACCCGGCCTCCCGGTTGTCCTTCGGGTCTCGCAAACGGACCATGGTGAGAGAATGAAAGAGAGAGAATTGTGTGTGTATATACATATATATATATATATATATATATATATATATATATACGTGTACACGCGCACACACACATAAATACACAGCAGTAGANGTATATATATATATTCCTCCCTATGTATATATCAACACACAGATCCGTTCCGTTTCAATTTGCCGGCATCGCGCTCGCGTTACAATTGCGTCGCTCAAAAACGCCATGACACAGAGAAAACGGCACGCGCGACGCAGCTGCATTGTGACGATTTCCGTATCGACAACCTGTCGATTAAATTATTTTCGAAAATGATGGTCGCTTGAGTCGCGCGTTTGTATTTGCCGAGCGGCGATAAATAAAACTTCGGTGACACCCGAGAAAATTTCATCATGCGTGTACGCGAGTCAAGTTCGTTTAACGAGTCGCGTTTCGTTGTTGCGTGTAAAACGTACGAAGCGGTGTCGCGCGATTGCGTTCCAAAGAAAAACTAATCAATGGTAATGATATTTTGTATCTTAACAACATTGCTCTTGCAAAATACAACTCGATGCGCCTGATATCGATCATTTCGTAATTGGACAGACGCGAATATCGGCAGCAAAGTGTTAATGCCGTCGCCGTTCGCGAAGCCGCATATGCGTATACAGTTTTAAGCAGTCAGGCTACAAATCCGGTCGACCGTGCATGCGCGGGATCTAATTACACATTATAAATGCTACAAGATATACAATTTATATTTTTTCTCGTGGCGTTTGCAACGTGACACCAATACACTGTGATTATCGTGCGGCTTAACGGCACTAATTACGAGCCACGTAATTCGGCGTTCATCGAAATGTCCGTTCGCCTGTTGTTCGCGTTGTGTCGGCCCATGCGTTAAAGCGGCGTACGAAAGCTGATTACCGATAGTCGGAATTTGGTTTTCGCGTTCATGGAGAGCTCATTGAAAATTCGACGTCGCCGCTGTCGCACCGCGCCGCCGCTATACTGGCCGTCGAGCGACAAATTTTCACACGGTACGCGCGACCCGCCCCCCGATCAAATCACGAAATCGCGCGTGTACGTATACTGTCGATCGGGAAACAACCATAAAGAAAATTAGAAAGAGTGAACGCGGTCGGATTGCAACAACGAGGTTTTGTTTTCGTCGCATTTCGTCACGTCCGCGTACACAGCGCACGGCTGTGACGTTTTATACGCGGCAAGCTTGCCTTTCAAATATATTTTTTGCGTAATAATAACAAACGAAGAAAGAATTAATTTTATCAGTGAAGGAGCACAAGAAGCATGAGGTTTTCTTTTTGAAGTACCTGTACATTTATTGTATTTTAATAATTTGTTTTTTTTTTTTTTTGTAATTTTGTGCCGCATTATAAAGATATCTTATGGAATAAAATATTTTATGTAAGTTTAAAACACTGCAAACCTACACAGCTACAATATACTACATATACATACTATACTATATAAGACACATAATATATTTTATACAAGTAGATATAAAAGTAGATAAAAATTGTATTTTTGAAGGTAATTTTTTAATCATATCTAAAATTATCTAAAATTATAGCTGCACATCTATATTATTATAGTTAGTTTTCTACTCAACGTAAACATGTATAATATAATACGATAAATTGCGATATTTAATGTATGTGTTAAACTATTTGGTAATTTAATATGTATTTAGTTAGTTAAACCAGTAACTATATTTATCGATCTTACAAATAGACATGCATATCACATATAAAATAAATATTGGCTAATGTTTAATTGATGCCTTAGTCAATTTTCCACGTTCTTCTTGATGATTTTGGCTCATTAATTGGGAACAAATATGGACACACGATGATGATGCCTTTGAAAGATAGCACAAACACATACTTGGGGGGTAACAAACAACACGGTGGAAAATAAAGAGAAAGTTGATCATTAACATTTGAAATTCAAGCCGCAGTTTGGCATTCGTTGAAAATGCAGGAGTGAACGTCCGGTTAATTTCCACGTAGCGCTAATAGAGGATAGGGAAACACAAAGCATGGGAAAATACACATATCGTTAGTATTCGTGTGGCATTCATCGTAGAATTACGAAAATACAAATAAGCCATCCAGTGGAAATAACCGTGAAAAAACAGAGTATGACGAATGCTGTGCGCGAACGTAACCGTGCTTTCCTACTTTCGTCAGCAATTATAGGCAGCTGCACAAAATTTAGGAAAGTAAATTTCGCGTTGGAAATCGCGGCTCTTTTTCTCTCTCTCTCTCTCTCTCTCTCTCTCTCTCTTTCTCTCTCGGTATAAATCTTTACGCTAGAATTATTTGTGAAAACGAATGCGTAAGTTTCACACAAAGGAAAATTAGTGGTCCGTTCTCTGTTATTCTGCACGTTTGTCATTTAATTTAATTTTAACTTAAGATTTTGAAACTTGCACGCGACAGCGTATATTATTTTCAACGCGTTCGCGGATACGCGTGTGTGCAATCTAATGAATTCAACGTGCAGCTGCGAATTAGTTTACGGACTAAATTGACGTTTAATGTTCCGTCGAACGTTACCAGTTTACGAGGTGGATTCGAATATTGTCGGAATGCGCGGAATTCAGGACAGTCTGGGAAAAGGAGAAAAAGGAAGCGACGCGTTACGTATCGGAATTTTATGTTATAAGAGCGTCGGGCCGCGGCGATAAATATCGAACATAGGGGCGCGCGGTGTATCGTTGAATCGCAAAATTCTCGGCACGCGGCAAGCGCGAATATATATCGCGTTTGCCGATGTATATAATCGTCGAATATACAAAATGGATATATCGTGTCTAGGCGCCGCGTATTCTGTCCGGTAATGGAAATTACCGGCAGCAAGCAGATAGCCGATTCCGAAACGAGAGCAGAAGCACTCCGACTCTCAACTTGCCAGAGTCGATCGAGTTTCTGGCACGCTCGATTTGTGTGGCTGAAAGATCAGCCAGCCCATTTGGAGAGAGAACGATCCGAGAAATCGATGAACTTAATCGCACGATACACTCGAGGCGATTGTCGTCGGTCGTAAATAAAATGGAGCATGTAATGGCATTGGGGATACATCCTGTCTCTGTGCTGAAGAATCGAAAAAGATGCGCTTGATATCTTTTAAGTTACATCGAAGATTATAGATATATTTTAACGTATATACAGAGTTTCTGTAAATTTATAAATATATATACGTATGTATCTACTATAATATATATACTATATATAAGATAGATTCACACACACACACAAAATGTAAGATGTAAAGGCCAATAGGAGCAGCAAACACGGTTGTATGTGTGTTGAAATCCATAAGTTTTATTAATGAAAATGTACATACGTTTCGACCGGGGATTCGATCCTTATCAATGCAAATCTAATAATAAGACAAATTAAATTAAAAAGTAAACATGAAATTTTTAATACAATAAGTTGATGGAGTTAAATAATTTATATATGTACGAATTGTTCAATGCAACGTTTAAAAAAACAGTCACTCACACATGTTCAAAAAATAAAATTAAAATTAAAACGTCAAATGGATACTATATATACATAGGGGCATGCACCTAAAATATCTATAAATATATGTGTAGACACATATATATTACAGAGTATTGGTTTCATCTTTGAGAACGATATGTTTACACGCAACTCATTTCCAATACTACATAATTACATTTCTACGAATAAACATCTATAAGTTGAGAAATTTGCATGAATATTTATAATGTATTTCCGCAGCCAATCTGTCGTTTGGCGTGAGTGACCGCGCCCGGCAAAGTCCGACGTTAACGTTTGCACGAAAGTTTTCGCGGTTCTATTCCAATTACCCCGCAAACTCGGCAATTGCGGCGGGAACGCACACGCGGTAGACGTAAATATTTGCCGCGCGCCATCAACGACAAAGTTCTATAACGAACGTTACGAAAAGCGATTTTGCCGGAAGAACGAGAAACAGAAACCGCTCCGCGCTGATAAAAACACATTTATGAAAAGACGCGTTTCTTTATGTATCTCTCTGAATTTTTTCCATTCGCACATGCGTCTCGTTCATTTTATTTTTCGCGATGATTATTTCGTGCTCATTGCGCGATTTTGAACGAATATAATGTTAATTAAAAACGACTGGAAAATCGTGTAGTCGCGCGGTTATTAACCGAACTCTTGTTTTGAACATGTATCCGAAGATAATAAGTCTGATCGGTCGCGTGGTGTGCAGGTGGACGCCACACGACACCTGCTACCACTTTGCTCCGCGCGGCATCTTTATCGCGAGTGTGAACGAGCGGGCCGGGCGGATAGTGATCGATCGCATCGGGCGACAGCCAGTGATGGCACTCAAACTGATACCTCGCTCGCAATTTTCACCCGAACCGAATACAGCTACTCGTTCGAGAGCCGTCGATACTAACGGCCGGGCACTTTCCGCCGCTTGTTTTTCGTAGAAGCTCGGTTTTTTTTTTTCAGTTATTTGAATACCTACTCCACAGTCTCCGGGATTGGTAAAAAAAAAAAAAAATCTGGTATGCGCTTGAGGAAAGCGGAAAAAAATCAATTTATTCGCGCGATCGTGTTTCGAAAACTTGAAAAATCTCGAAACATTTGAAAGCAATTAAATAGATACTTGGACCATCATCAACATGTGTAGGAAATACGCCTTAATGAGTTTTCTTCCATTTTTTTCTACATGCACCACTCGGGTGCATCCTGAAGTATCGAACTACTTCTACTTGTTTACCGTCTCGCTGGTTGACTGTTTGGCCACGAACGCGCATACAGGGAGAGGAAGCGATAAAGCGTTGCATCTAGCATCCTATGCTCTATGATGGAATCACTCATGCATTACTGCTAGTCGCAGATAGTGATGGCTTTCGAATCAATACGGCAATGATGAATAATGTATCCCCGTTGGAGCACAGAATTTACCAAACTATATATTATATATTCGACGTCGTAATCCGGATGGTAGCTATTAAGTAACTGAAAACCAATATGCTTCGAGATGGAAGTCTCGAATATCTGCCGGTAGTCTGGTTTCTCTTCTCGAAGTTTGTGCACTGATGTCGCGACAAAAGTATGAGAAAAAAAAAAGAAGCCGCGGATTCTTTCGCCGGTTTCGTCCTTCTTTTCGTTTTATCCGTCAGTTCCTGTCTTTTGTGGGTCTACTGGCTTAGTTTAAAGGCGAACGGTGTACGAGATTAAGAACAGACAAAGGTATTAGAGATTGCCTTCAGGACGATTACGTGATAGGACACGCTAATCAGACCGACCTCCGTTATTCCGTCTCGACGGTCTCTTCAGGGTCTCCGTTGAAGTGACGTGTCTGCCACAGATGTTACCTCAAACGGTCCGTCGTGGTTAAGATATGGAGGCAGACTTTAATCAGACCCTTAGTCCGAGGTGAAAATCCACTCAAGTGCTCATGACGACATTCGTTAATATCGTTTAAAGTAGTAAGTAATTTTAGAGATAATTGCGTTAGAAAATTAAACATACTAGCACTGTCGGACAATGTTCAAAAATATATTTAACATTAATTAAAAATTAGAGAATTTTATATCTACAAAAGCTCTCGAAACTTTTGATATAGCTTGCTAGAAACGCATTGCAGTGGAGAGAGGCGGGGTTTTATTTAAAATTGTACTCACGATCACGTACGAAAGATCGCTCGATAAAATCGAGTTACACATAGGGATGCATCGTATTTCTGTATTTTGTGAGCCGCATTTTATACAAGGTGCTCTATAAAACTCCTATTTTTCGCATAAGCGCGAATAAATGCGCGAATAACAGAAAAACCCTCTTAACTGCAATAATGTTATCAATATTATAAATAAATAATTTCTATCCGAACATAATAATCATTAATTTAACAACCATGAACACATTACTTATTTTTAACATAACATATTTATTTTAACTTTTATTTGATTTTTATTAACTTTCAGAATATGTTGATCTCTAAAAGATCGCGAGAGCAGATCGTGATTCATGTAAACGTGATGAGAAAACAAAGCGTCTCAAGAAAAGCACACAAATTTCGAAAGACAACCGATAAGGGAAGACTTTATTCCGTGTCCGTCGCGCCTAACAAGACGTGTTCCGCTTTAAGCTCAGCTCGTCGTAGATACAATCAGACATCGGTCGATCCTGTTGCATTGTAGGGACGGCGCATTGCTTGTTTCTCCATCGCGATGTTAGTTTCCGGCAGTCTCGACGGCATTTTCCTCTGGAAGTACGCGACACGAGAAACCGCTGGCCATCCTCCTGATACGAGGATGCAGAGACTGGATTGCATGCGCACCGCACTAAACTGACTCTCGCGTGCCTGCCCAAGGGACATCTATGCGGTCGCGGATGGTTGTGTCCGCGTCTGTACACGGATGTTGTCGCGTTACATGTGACTGTTCTTCTGCAATACGAAGAAATTAGTACATCATCGTCATGCGCGCGCTAGATGTGTATAGGTACTGTATAAAACTAGATGAACGTTACAAACTGTTTAAAATACTCTTTAATAAATGATAGATTATTAAATATATGTTAATATATTAATGAATAATTCAAGAAACTTAATTAGGTAGTAATTAAGAAAGAGATTGCCTAATTACTTATTTCCGAATTTGTGTGATAAGAGACAGAATATACATATATGCTATTTATTAATTTTAATATATATTATGTAATTTCGTGTAAGATCTCAGACCCATATATTTTCTTTCTGTATTCGAGAGTGAAATTACGGATCTCACAGTCGATACGATGAGAACGACGCTAATTGCAAAGAACAGGACTGAAGTTTGCGCAAAAAAAAAAGCTTAACGTCGAAGTTAGGAAATAGTGTAGTGCAGGTTGTGTTGAACTGAACCGCTCCAAAGCAGTTCCGACTTCTATTTAGTGCAAACTGGGCAAAAATAAGTTACGAGAAACGGACGAGAAGAAATGGCGGCGTGTATTTGTACCAACAACGTCGCACTTAAGAGAAACATAACAACAAAAGATACGAGACGCCAGAATCGAATTATCACGCTCGCGAACATAGTTATCTAATAAAAAGCTTATTGAGGCATTTATTGGTTACAACAGAGTCCCGGGGGACCGCTGCGAGAAAAAAGTTCTCAACCGAACTCCTTCAATAACGATCTTTTACGCAGAAAAAAATATTAAACAGTTCTTTTTCAAAGAAAAAAACTTTTCACATTAATATACAAACATAAAATTAAACATAAATAAATACAATTTTTAAACTCTTTATTGCGATCGATTAATTTCTTGTCACATTATTAATATTTCTGTGCTTATATGTGCGTGTGTGTGTAAAAAAATTTATTTTAATCTATCCTAAGTTTGCTGAGTGTATATTTTAACAATAAAACAATAAAAAATTGTTCAAACTTCGAATCGATTTAATAAAGAGATAAAGTAAATCTAATTAGGAAAAACTTTTCCCGCTAAACTTCTGGTTTACAATAACTTGCAAATAGATGTGATATATGTACAACCGTATTTTTATTATATTGCGCTATAATTGTTATTATATACATCGGTTGTATATAAGTACAAGGAAAGTCAAATCAAATGAGAACTGCGAACTGCGCTGAAGCTAAATATGCCAATTGAGAAAAGTCTGAAGAATCTTTCTACTCGAAGATTGTTTTACGCAATTAGTTTTTCAATTATCTACTTTTTGGAAAACTTTTCTTAGAATTCAAGAGTAAACTTCAACTCGAAGAAATTGATTCGAATCTACCTGATATATAAAATAATATGTATTACAATAGTAGTACAGTTTGCGTAGAGAGACTTGCGAATATATTGCAGTCGTCGGAAAGCGCGCGCTACACTGGTATGTGCAGTTTCATTCTCTTTTGGCTTTTCGTTTTCGAACCTGCCGATTGACGTTAGCTACGCGTCGATAATTAGTTGTCTCGTAACTACAACGGGACACGGAAGTCGACAGATCGATTCGTGATTTGGAACGTATTAAATGTCACCGAGTACAATTGGACTGCATGTCTTCTCACGGTTTTACTCACGCACCCGTATCTTATTGATTTAAGTCAATCTTTTTTCCAAGCAAATCGAGAGAGAAAGAGAAAAAGAGAGAGAATATTATTTAGTCAACCTTTATCACTTTTTAAATGCCTTATTGACCATTTTAACATCGCTAAATGATTATAAAGAAAACTTCTCGTAATAAGATAAATATCCTAAGCACACATGACATATATATATATATATATATGTATATATACATATAGAAGTCACTGCTCGAAATTGTTGTCGCGCTGGATGAAACGACACATCAAAGCTTCTCTGCTTCTGTAAGCTGCGAGAGTTCTGTGAAATTTCAAATCATTATTTATACTCCACACACGTGTAGATCTGTATCTCATGACGATACGGATATTGTGCACACGTACGCTTTACAAACGAGCGTTGGGGGGCTTCAAAGCCTGGCGCCGCGATTACCAGCGTCTCTACTTACCAGGACTCGGTTATAATGACTAAAGGGATCGTGTGCACACAAGTTATACACACGCAGGTGCTCGACACACGTTATATATAACAAGGTAGCTTATAACCACGTTCTTGATATATCGAACGAATTGTGCGTTCAATGAAACGCGAGAGAGAGTTTGTTGCGACGTTGGTCGCACAAAGAAATTTAATACATATTGAAATTTGACGAGACAACATAAATTCGTAATTAAAATGTCCGTTACTTCGATGCACAGTTTGGTACGTTCAATCAGTGACGCGACACGACAGTTTGTCATGTTAATCTCTGGCGCAGTCAAATTCTGACATCGCGGAATCATTTTTGCTTCGTTCTTTCAATCTCATGTTAGAAAAATCATGTTTTGATATGACGTACAAATAAAGAAAACTATAGTAACAAGACACAGTACAAGATGTTATCTCCCTATCATATTTTTATATTCTCCGAAATATGCGATACATATATTTAAAGAAAATTTAAGAAAGAAAGAGAGAGAGAGAGAGAAATTATTTTATTATCGGAATTTTGTATCTGTCAATTAATAATAATTGTTTAAATATAGAACACGTAGGCAATTGTCGCGCAAGAAGAAGCTCTTTTTAGATCTTGGTTGATTGCGTCGAAAGGATTGGGAGTAAAGTGGGAATTTTTGCGAGAAACCAATAGCGCTTGTCGAAATGTCAAGCTCTTTTGTAATGTTCGACCAGACATGTATATATATATATATATATATATATATATGTATGTGTGTGTGTGTGTGCAGAGTCGCGCTCGTTAACCCTGGTCATCCTTTTTACATGTGACGGCAGAAAAAAAATATGGCGATAGGACCAGATATGTTTTTCTACATCATGTTTTCCGTATCCTCCGGCGCCACATTAATCTATATTATTACTTTTCGTCTCTGTCAGAATTTTTATTATATAATAAGCAGCAGAGAGATTCATCACACTTTTTAACATATATGTCATACATAATAAAATAAATAATTTAGATTTGGTTAAAATAAAATATAGTGTCGCATATATGTATAATAATGTAAATAGTACGACTACATATTTTCGCGTGTCATTTAAAATATTTCTTCTTCTTCGCGATATTATCTATCAAGAAATATTACTCACAAAACGCACCGACTCTATTCACATTTCTTTTCCGAGAGACTTTCTCTCGCAAGCTGTTCTTCTTCCAGTCTCTGATATTCAAAACCGCCGTTCGGCATCTTGCCGATCGTTTTTTTTTTTTCACTGATATTTTCTCGACCAATAAAAAAAATGTTCATCTCTCGATTGCGATGCGAACTCGCCGGCAAAAATTTTCTACGTCATAACTCACAGTGCGTCTACGTTGTGCAATATGTTGTCATAACTTACACCGGCTGGCCATAATCGTAAAACCAACGACGAGTTCGAGCGCATTGTTATGCCAGTACGAATGGCCTAAAGTAGACGTTTGCCGCGGATAGATGTTTAAGATGTTGGCGTAGTTTCCGAACGCAATAAACGCCGGCTATATATACAAATTGCGTTTCTGCATTTTGCGACAAATCACGCCATAGATTCCACCATGAATTTACGAGATGTCCGATCAGAATCTACTCTGTGAATTCTGTCCCGCAGCTCGTTGCCCTTGTTGCTCGCGCACGTGCACGTGAACGTCTACTGATATTTGATCATATCTCACAATAACATAGTGCACATAATTCGAATAATTCGGTGTATTCGCCAGAAACAGTGGCATGCAATATGCATGTATTTGTACAGTCGAGTGGAACTGTGAACATTCACAGATCTGTGAATATTAGAATATTTGTAGAGATTGCAAATAGGTACTCATGAATTCGGCAATTTTTACATTGCATTACTTTCAACAAATTTAATACAATATATTTGCTTGTATACAATTATACGAATTTTCTTAAGTACACCGCGATAATGTATTGCACTTTTGACATTATACTAACAACGAGAGTCACATGTGCATAATGTCATAAGTGTGGCGATACATTATGACGCGATTAAACTTTGTCGGCTGCCGAAAATATGAGGCGGTTTCAAATCGAACGGTCTACGACATTCTCTATAACTTAGAGGGCGCAGCTCCGTAGACAGGCAATATTTCATACCGTGCGAGAAACCGCAGACTGAACAGAGGCTGCCAATGAATTACGACATGGTCTATGTAACGCGCAATCGTGCGTATGTAATTTTCGGAAGATGCGCACACGTCGACGAGTGGTAACCCGAGCTCTGTGTGTCGAACCTGTACAGCGCGCGCACACGGCGCGCATGTGTATATAAGTGTTTCCTATAATTTAATTAAACGCCTGTGGGTTTCAGGATTACTCAGGCTGCAGCAGATTTATCAAGGGCTGAAACCAGGCAACGAGTCCTTTCAAGTTGAAACTGTCAAGAGAATACAGAATATGTCAGAAGCGATCGATTTTCTACGCAGTCTAGAGGAACTTAGTCGGTGAGTGTCTTGACTGAAATACTACCATGCATATAAAATCTATATGACACTTTTCTATAAGAATAATAGATGTTTAAAAGATTCAAAGTATTGGTTTGCACAAGAGCTTTCAAGATTTTTTCTCTCTTTATATTGACGCAGAAGAGTAATATTAATTTTCTTCTATTCACAATGCTCGCTAATATTCCACAAATATATATATATATATATATATATATATATATATATGTATATAAATATATCTGTTATATTTTTTAATATTACAATATATTTGCAAATAGCATACCAGCGGTGTGACGAATAAGTTTGATCACAACACGAGTTGACGTGCTCGCGCTACAATTCACCAGCGGCTACGCATTTGCGCTATGCAAGTAATCAACAACAGCGAGTAATTGCCATCGCGGTCTGAATTGGTCGAGCATAGTAGTTACCGAAAACACAACAGCGTTATCGCAAATTGCCATACAATATCCAATTATTACAAACGAAATGAGCATGGAAACTCCGCGATGTGCATCGATCAAACGCGACAAAGCTGCGCGCGCGCGCGCGCGCATTAACGCAACGCGTGAATTACATCGTGCACTACCGCGCAACCAGACTTGTCACTCTCTTCCGATAGAGAAAATTCAACGTCGCCAAATGTTACCTTTTATTTACCGCGGATAGCTAATCTCAAAACAACGTTGAAACTATTTTAGATGGAGCAACAAATACGTCGTTCTCGATTGCCCAACGGATATGGCGAAGGATATCGTCGTGAGTCATGTGAGGGACGTAGCTTTAGGAAAGAGAACGTATCACTATCTGCTGAGTGGCTTAGTAAGTAAACCAAAAATTATTCCTTCGAATTCCCTCATAATATTGTACTACATTTCTTTTATTTATCAAATATTATTTTTGCCTGTCTGGTGTAAATGACGATTCTACCACTTACATTAGAATCACCTGTGAACTTTTTTATTCGGCAAATGTGATAAGCGAAACAATGACTTTTGTTCTGCCTGAGTGCACTAGTGCACTAACTTGTATACCGTCTGCATTATAACGGAATGACGGATTAATTCGCAACATGGCGAAATTTTCGAAACAACCGGAGAGAAACTGTGCGTCGCTCAAACTGACACGAAGCGCTCGGTCGTGAGGCGAAGGAGAAGGAGGGAAGAGGCAAGATCTTCGGTGATGTCTACGCCGTACTTTAGAATTTAGAGGACAGTTTGCTTGTGTTTAGCGGCTTCCAACGAGTTGCTGCAGAAGAGCAGGGCGGCATTACATTCCCAGCAATGGGTGAAGATAATTGTATATACCTGCATGTATGTACATCCAGTTTTGTCTCTCTAAGAGACATGCCATTGTCATTTATCGCGTCGTTCTTCAAATGGTTGCTTACTACGTTACCTTGACATGTCGATTCTCACATTTTTCTGCCTTTTGCCATTTTCAATATTTTGCTGTTTCTTTTGCGACTCATATTTCCTCTGTTTCTCTGCGTTTGTTATTTTATATGAAAACTCACAACGACCAGTAATAATATTTGTAAAAAATTTTGCTTTTCTTATATTTATTGATTAGTTAAAAAGTATCTCAAAAATAAGTTTTGTTCTTTCTGCATTTGCATTACATTATTCTACTTGATTTAATTCTACTTTCTCTGGTTTATAATTACTTGTGTAATTTTTTTTCCACATATAATCGTATTATTTATTCTCTCGCATTTTCGCGCCGCGTTAATCTGTTTTGCGCTTCAAGCTATCTAAAAACCTGATAGTTGTCGAACAACCGACGCGATGTTTGATATTGCAAAACTTTATCCGCTCTCCAAACCGCAAATGCAGAAGTTCAAAAGTCAACGCTGCAATGGCGAACGCGATGATATCAAACCCGACAAATTAAACTGGTAATGCACCGGACTCATTCGCAACGAAGTTAAACACGTACACAACATTAATGGCGGCAATGTATTATCTCTAGTCGGTTGATGGATGATGGTAGATGGCCGCGCGCAGTAGTAAAGTGACGGACGGATCGGACGGATAGGTCGCGCAATACGTGGTCTAATAACATTTGCAATCGCATACCGAATATTATTAGTTTCATTCCATATAAGTGCCGTATTCATACCGTTTTCAAAATTGTTTCTTTGAAAACCATATTGTTGCCAGTACTGGCGCACATGCCTGTTTTCTATACTTTGCTCGTTAGTTTAATGATAACGAAAATAAGTAATAGCAATTGTAATTGGACTTATCGTTTCGCGAGCGTAATACGCGCTCACGAGTAGTACGCGCGCCTCGGTGCAAACGTATCAATTTTCTCACTTCTTGCCTCCTTTGCCTTCGCCGTTCGGTCGTTCGGAAGAAACTGCCGGGCGTTAACACGAACACCGAGCTTTTCACCGTTTCGAGGTTTTCGCCGCGCATAATATGCAAGTAACAATGCAATATCAACGTAAAACTGAAACGGCAGCTGCATTCGAGCTTCTCGAACAATTAAATGCAGTTGGTCTCAGTTGGAATCGAGACGTCAGTCCTATTACGTTTTTCATAAGGGCACAAAGGAAACGCGGTAATAACGCGCCGTAATAATATTGCAGTGACTCGAGTGCCCATCGTCGAGTCGACTTAAAAGATGCGGGGAAAAGATCAAGGACCTCGTTGTCGAGGGGGAGCGGACGCTTTTCACAAAACTATACACTGTATCTCTTTGGTACGCCGAAAGACGAAGAGTAGCTTTAAAACGGTGAATCTTTATCCGACGGAGCGAACTAAAATAATACTACTTTGCTCGACGCAGACATTGTTGAGTTTTCTTCTTATGTGTGTGTGTGTGTGTGTGTGTGTGTCGATGTGTGTATATATATATATATATATATATACATATATATATATATATACATATATATATATATCGATATCGCGTGTGCTTCGCTGTAATCAGATAATGGACGACCGATGGGAGAGCGAAGTGATCGAGTACGGCGCCATCAACATCACGGGCTTTCGCATCGTGGATGCCACTCGACCTCACGTCAAGGACTTCCTGGCCGGCTGGCATCGCATGGATCCCAACACGTTTCAAGGCGCCGGTCGTGAATCCATTTCCGTACGTATACACATAGCCGCACGTATCTCTTCTCTCCTCGGCGCTCGTTACTCCTGCGAGACTTCATCGTTTCTTTTTTCTTACGTTCGCTCTCCTATCTCTGTGTCGCCGACTCGGCTTCTCGCCAGCTATACGGCACGGTGTCCAGGGAGAAAACTACTCACCGCACGAAATCCTCAGAGCACTTCTCGACGATTCCCTCTCCTCTCCCGAGTGAATCGAATATTTCTTCCAGGTTTCTTCGTCGCTTTCGACGACGACGACAACGAAACTTTTGTACGAGGAATGAGAATCAAACAAGAATCGTCGAGCGGGTGTCGATCTGTTGGCAAGCGAACGCGCGCCGCGCCGTTCGCGCGTCCCTGTGTGCACAGCGGCTTGAGACCCAAACTTGTTAAACTGCACCCGCATGTAGAAACTTGGACTTTTCAGCGTGTTTATAAAGTGCCGCCCGTCCGACCGTGTCGTGTCGACTGTGTTTCACGCGTTCCTTCTAATGACTCCATCGAGTATTCACTTTTTTTTTCTCAGATCTTTGAACGGATCTGATAAAAAACAAACCTTATCTGATGCATGACAATACAATTTTGTGTTACAAGTATACTGCTTTGCGAAAACATTGTTACTGTTTGCAATTAACACTTGTACGTGGAAGTAATTTGTCGCACATATGTCAAAATTAGGCGCAAGCCGCTCTGATGTATGACGCCGTGTTCGTCCTGGTTGAGGCCTTTAATAAGTTTCTGAGAAAAAGAACCGATAAAAATAGCACAAGACGGATAGGAACTCCGGGCAGTAATCAGCCGACAAACGGAACGGAAAAGAAAGCCTTGGACTGTTACAACAATCGCAACTGGGTGACTCCGTGGGAATATGGCGACAAAATCTCGAGACTTTTGAGAAAGGTGAATAGATTAATCCCATTAATAAGAATAAGATGCAGCACGCATAATATTTTCATGACGGAGCAAAATTAAGTATATGTAGGTGTGGATATATTTTTATATTTACTTATATATATATATATATATATGTATATAATATGTATATAATTAAGAGTATACCCTATCATGTACAATTACAGTGTTGCCGGTTTGTTACATTAAATTAAGTAAATATATTATAAATTAATGTAACCTACCGAATATTACATTTCAAATTTATGCTATTGATTGCCTCTATTTAATGGATATGTATTAGTAGTAAATAACATGATATTTCATTATTTGACTTTGTATTGCAATAATGCGAATAACAATACGCAGTCATGCGTTGACCACAACATGTAATTTATTCTCAAATTTTCGAGACACGATCTAAAGGATAGAATACTCAATACGTTGCGAAATACCGTGGCGACTGAAATTGCCACGGACCCTTCTCGACGCATCTCTGCTCTTGACAGTAATTGGCGGTTATTCCGACTCCAACAGAATTCCTACGTTCGCGTCAAATAGTTCTTCGTCATTCTGGCTTTACGTATATGTGCCGTTACTTTTTTACTTCGCTTCTTTTTTTTGAATCATTACCTTTGATTTGATTTAAAAGTTTTTCAAAAACGACTTGCTATTTCCATTATATGGCCAGCAAAATAAATTGTTGAGTCAATTGAATTTTTGCTTTATCAACAAAACGTTTTACGTTACGCCAGAAATCTCAATAAGCTTAGCAAATGTTTCTTGCTGGTCATATAACTTATTTCTTGTTATTCTAGCAAATCTTTCTGTATAACAGCGAAAAAGTATAATAAAATATTGAAGATTACTGTGACTTTTAGAATAAAATTTAAAGGATGACAATATACAATCTTTGTGTTTTGCCAATAATAATGTGTATCTTATCTTGTTTTTTATTAAATTTAAAAACTTTTTCTAGAAACACAGTTCTTTAGTCATTTTTACATATTTTCTTTTATTTCCTTGCTATAATGTACGTCAATATGTAAAAATACGTATGTAACGTTTATTACTTCATTGCAACGTAAAATGCATATTTGCTCACAGGTTGAGATTGAAGGGTTAACAGGAGAGATACGGTTCAACGACGATGGCCGACGACAGAATTACACGCTTCACGTCGTCGAGATGACTGTCAACAGCGCCATGGTAAAAGTAAGTCTTCGTATTTTTATCATTTTACATATAAAATATGATTTTATATTATTGCTTTGTGAATATAAGCATATTATTGTTGCAGGTTGCCGAGTGGACTGACGAGACTGGTTTTCAAGCAATAGCCGCAAAATATGTGCGACTTCGTCCGCATGAAATCGAAAAGAATAAAACTTACATTGTCACCACTATACTGGTGAGTAAAACTGATGAGGCGTGTTAGTGAATTTGTTAATTCTCCTATATACGCATGATAAAAAACACTGTATATCAAAATTATAATTTTGATTTATACAGGAACCGCCTTATTTAATGAAAAAAGATCCAAGTGAAACGTTAATCGGGAATGACATTTACGAAGGATATTGCAAGGACTTAGCCGACATGATTGCCAAGAAGTTGGGTATATCATGTAAGTTTATAGTAATTTATAAAATCAATGTATTATACATAGCAGCTCTCTTGCTTCTTTTTGGAATATTATTTAATGTCTATCACTTTTATAATAGTACGGCATATAAAATTACGACGGAAAAGAAAGAGTGAGACTGCGCAGTTTGTTTCAATGCTTTCTCTCCGATGTGGTTTTCAACTAATTTCCAATTATTAATGCTAAGGACTCTTATTTAACTCGCACAAGAGCAAGAATTACTTTTAACACGAGCAAAATTTGCCAAAGTCAGCTCCGGCGCTCTTGACAAGTACCTGAAAGACGTAACGAAGCCTCTTCCGCGCGCGCGGAATCGATAATGGAAAAAGTTTCGCGGAAGAAATGCTGTTTTGCGCGCGCGCGCTCCTTGTAAAATATTTTCTTACAAATTTTCAGACGAGCTACGGATCGTGAAGGATCAGAAATACGGTACGGAGAACATCGATGTACCGGGTGGTTGGGACGGCATGATTGGCGAGCTTATCAGAAAGGTGAGTTTCAGTAATTTCGTTGTATTCGTCACGTCTGTGGACGCGAGGAACGTTATGTTTCTTTACCGAAACTCGGCGGAGCTCCTCGAAAGTTCATACAAAAATACGCCTCGAAGTAATTGAACCTCCGAGCTTCCAGAGAAAAAGAGAAAGAGAGAGAGAGAGAGAAAGAGAAAGAGATAAGAGAGCTATTGATCGTCGCCTGAGTCGCAGTCAGAGCTACAAACAAGAAACTGTTTTATCGTTCAACAACGAGTTCGTGGCTATTCCACCAGATGCCCAGAGCTTGCAAGTTCGTCAATCGTCTACATTCGATTTGAGGCTCCATCTGATGGAAGCTCGGAGTAAACGAAAAGCTAGCTAAAGCTTTGCGTTGCGTCTTTTACATAAGTGTGCGTAAATACGCACACTTATGTAAAATGTCGATATTACAAAAACAAGCAGAAAAATCATTAAATTAATCTATCGCAATGCTATCAAACACATTAAATGACAATTTTATATAAATTATTTTATATTTTAATTTACAGGAGGCCGATATAGCAATTGGTCCTCTTACCATCACTTCCGAGCGGGAACGCGTGGTCGATTTCAGTAAACCGTTCATGTCTCTCGGCATTAGCATCATGATAAAAAAGCCCGTCAAACAAAAACCCGGAGTCTTCAGCTTTCTGAATCCGCTGAGCAAAGAAATCTGGGTGTGCGTTATTTTCTCCTACATCGGAGTTTCCATTGTCCTGTTCATTGTATCGAGGTAAAAAGAATGTTC
>NW_018020593.1:1209172-1240945 GCF_002006095.1 Pseudomyrmex gracilis | reverse complement strand
TATATATATATAATCACTATTATATATAAACATAATATATACTCACATATAACATCACGCTAGTTGAATTACAGTAGAATGCTTAATATCTTCAAGTTTTACCCATTTTGTACCCTTCAACAAAAAAAGATTTTTTTATCTCCTTCTCTTAATATTGAACTAAAACATCTCTCGTCTCACAATTAAGCAATAAATAAATAATTTGCATTGAAAAGCATAATTGAAACATCGAGACCTTGCCATATATTTTTATCGTGACCGCGTAGGCCTTGTACCTACTGCTATAATTACGTACCAAGGCGCGGCAAATTACAGGTATATTTATCGCAATGCGGGCATCAAATTACACCAGCATATTGTAATATACATTTATTGCACTTTTCCATTCTGTACTGCGCTATGTTATATATATTTGCGTTTCTTATCTTGCAATTTTTCTCATTATCGCAATCAAACACGGCATTTTGCGAAAGATAACAAAATTAATCCAATTACTAGGATAAAATAAACAATTGAGTTACTCATGATGTAATCACTCATGATGCAATTCTCTACCGTGTTTATATAAAGAAATAACACTATGTTTTAATCAAAACCAATAGTAATTTTTTAATGATTTTATATATAATATATATTTTTTTTCTTTTCAAATGCAATAACTTTTCAAATAAAAAATAATTCAAAAAATGTAAAAAAGTTCCTTTAATATTTTATTAAAAATTTTTTATTGCTTTTAATATAACATTTGAAAAATATTCTCTCTCTTAAAATTTCTCTTTGGTTTCTCTTTGCTTTGATTCAGATTTTCTCCTTATGAGTGGAGAGTCCTAACCATCAGCGGTAGCACGGATTCGGCTATTAGTGGACGAAATGACCCCAGTTTGCAGCATCCACATACGCCGCAAGGTTCACCCCACATGCCAACTTCTAGCATGGCCAACGACTTCAGTATCGTAAATAGCCTCTGGTTTGCTCTGGCAGCGCTTATGCAACAGGGCTGCGATATCTCACCTAGGTAAACATGGCTCATGTTATTAATTTCCGGCAGCAATTAACGTTTGCTCACAAGAAGGCATCTGCCAGAAACTCGACGGTTTAATTTTTTCCAATCGTTCGTTAATCCTTGTACAAGTCACATATTTTCAATCTTAATTACTACAGTGAATGATGATGATTAGAAGAGAATTTCTTACGATATGTATGTATATGTATGTACACACACACGCGCGCGCGCGCACATATATATATGCATATAAATTGCTGCAATAAATATTTCATACAACCACCTCTTCAAGCAAATTAAACTTATCGCACTTGTGAAATTAAAACACGAGTATTTATTTCTATGACGTTACAGTTATCAATATTTTTAAACATCAAATTGTTTTTGTTTTATTAAATATTTGTTTTTCATTCACACGCAATCGATCAAATTTACTTCAATAGAAATTTAATTCAAATTTGTTTTTGTTTTATTAGCGAGAGTTCTGTTTAAATTTATTTTATTATTTTTATGTTTATTTTATATCTGATATTAGAAAAAATTGAAATAAACGATTTCACATTGTTTTGTTTGTCCATAGACAAATCTTGAAAAAAATTGTGTCAGCATATGGGAAGAGCTTGTGTAAACAAAACATGTGCCGCCGCAATTTTGCGATTAGCCGAAAGTTTTGGGTTCAGATATTTATCTCGAGAATGAGATTCGGCCATGAACGCGAGAGAACGAAAGAGAAAGAGAGACTATTTCGGCGTGCGCAAGTAGCTTTCACGTTCTTCTCGGTTAATTATAGCCGCTCTCTCTCTCTCTCTGTCTCTCTCTCTCTCTCTTTCTCTCTCTCTCTCTCTCTTTCTTTCCCTTGCCTGCCTTCGTTTCCGTTTCCGCGCTCAGAAAGAGTATAAGCGCAGGTAAGTACATAAAGGCATCGGGGAGAGAATAGCTTGCCTTTACCCAGGACAGGTCGACCGTATAGCCCGGTAATAGGATGAATCGCGTAAAATTCTAAGGGCTCCCTAAAGTCGACGTTTAAAATCTCTCGTGTAAATTGTGAAGGCTCTTCACGAGTGGACATTCGGGTTGAGAAGTACTTTTATAATAGTTCAGAAGGCAGGTCTTCTGTATTTTAAAGGAAGATTCCCTCAATTGTTTCTCTTTGTATCTCGTTGAATTTTGTATGTTCTCCAGATGTATAATTATAATAACATTTCAAAAAAATGTCTTACGAGATACACTAATGATACATGTTTCTAAATATTGTAACATCGCGAGTTAAATAATGATTTCGAGTAAATTCAGGTTGCAGACAAATGTCACATCTATAAACAAAGCATAATTCGCTCGCATATTCAAAACATTGTAGCTGGATAGGCGAGCATGAATAGAATATTCACGTGGCAATGCTATGTTGTACTTTAAGATACATTGTGCATAGTTGGGATGATAGAATTGTTCAGATCACACATCTTTCTTCGCACTATTCGGTGTTTATGCGCGAGGAAGATCCCGATAGCCAAGATTTCTTTTGCGCAGATCGACGGTTGCACAGGTTCCGTTTGCACAGAGAATTTTTGCGCATAATCGTCATTGCACAGACATTATAGATTGGGTTGGGTTAGATTTTTTCGAAAAGGGGGTGCAGGGGGAGGAGCGGAGCCCCTCCCCCGCCCACGTATGTACTATAGTGTGTGATATAAGCAAAATATTTACTTCGCAAATGTAATAATAACGACTATGCGCAATCGGAGTCTGCGCAAAAATTTTCTGTGCAAACGGGATCGTGCTATGCGCGTATATACAATTGATATGCGCCTTGTATTTTGGTATTATTTGTATAAAATGTTGTGTTTATATAAATTAAAATATTTTTATATAACGTTTTATTTACTTTTTCCGCTACCATATTTTTTATAGCAACTTTTGTGTTATAATAAAAACTATAAACTCGCTAAAAAAATGCTTTGTTAAATCAATTTCAAAATCGTAACAAATACATAAAAATATTACACTTTTTCAGTTTTTAGTTTTATAAGTCATGAAATATAAAGAATATGCTATGGATTTTTGTTTTCTTTCTTTATTTCTCTATTCTGTTTTTATTGTTTTACATTTTTCTTTACCGCAATCAAATCAATTTCGCGACGCAACAATGCGGCATGATATACCTTTAGGTTGGAAAATAACTATTTCATCAACGAAACTGCATACACTCCCGCGGAGTCACGGGACAAAACGTTATGCATACACACGCACATTTTATCGTTTACACGAAGCAGACCGCGTGCTCACTGCAAAACTGGGTCTCAATTAATTTACATTTGGCTGTATCCAGCGCGCCACCCCATCCTAGTAGCCCTCTTGATTAATGGTTTAAATATTCGCGCAGTGGCGATATGAATTGTAAATTTCGTGGGGAACTTGCGCGCGCGGTTACCATCCCTTGTCCTTCTTCTCCATATATTTCTCTTTCTTTCTTCTTCTGTTCTTTTGACTCTTTCTCCGCTCTTGATGCTCATCTTTCACAAACTCGAATCCGACGTAATTAAACTGACGGTTATCCAGCAGATTGTCAAACGTTTAATTTCACAATCTTTCTATTCGTGTGACGAATACTCAAGCAATTCATTCTTCTGAATATGTTACGTTTATATGTGCTATTAAAATGCACTAAAACTTCTATCATATGTGTATAAATTCTTCTTCTGTGTAGTTTTATCTTATCTTGTTTTTATTATTGGACTTTGGAGTTTTATTCACTTTACTTGTTAGACTGTAATTAACAATAAGTTAATAGAAAATTATGATTATTCTTTAATATGATATACAAGTTTTACATTTGTGTTATTTGTTATTCCTCAACAAATGACTATATTACTTTCAACAGATCCATATCTGGCCGCATAGCCGGCAGCGTTTGGTGGTTCTTCACCTTGATTTTAATATCTTCCTACACCGCGAATCTCGCCGCGTTTTTGACCATTGAGAGAATGGTCACACCAATCAATTCACCCGAAGATCTGGCGGCGCAGACGGAAGTTCAATACGGCACTCTGAACGAAGGTTCCACTCGGGATTTTTTTCGAGTAAGTAATTTGCGTAATTCCGAGAGTCACAAGAACATTATTAAATTTCGTTTGACAATTCAAGAACTCGCATTTACTTATTTTGTCATTTGCTCATTTATATCCACAGAAATCTCAAATCAGTCTCTACAGCAAGATGTGGGAATTCATGAACTCGCGGAAGCACGTATTCGTAAAATCGTACGAAGAAGGAATACGAAGAGTGCGAGCAAGTAAGGGCAAGTACGCACTTTTAATAGAAAGCCCAACAAACGAGTATGTCAACGAGAGAGAACCTTGCGATACGATGAAGGTCGGCAGAAACTTTAACACCAAGGGATACGGCGTCGCGACGCCCTTAGGATCCCCTCTCAAGTGAGTTCTCCGTTAATAACATGTAGGTTAATTGCAGCTTTGCATATAAATATAAACGTCGATACAAGTTAGTTTACTTCAGACTTTTCTTAAATGCGTTGGAACAAAAGCAAAATAAGGTATGATCAAATACAATTTTAATCGAGATTGTTGCAAATGCAGTACAGTTTTTTGTTTTTTTTGTTTTTTTTTATTAATATACTGCAATATTATTTTGTGGCGTTTTAAGCCACTCACAACGTAAATTAGTATTTTAACTTGTCAGAAGTAATTTTGTTTCCACATCTTTTCACACCTTGTCAGACACCAGAGAGAAGACACTTGATATATTTTTTGTCGAACGAACCGAGGGCGAGTAGGTAATTAACGTGGTTTTGTAGTCATCACTGTGAAACAGACTCTGGTACACACTATCTCTCTTCGCCTCACTTCGTCTCTGTCTCTTTCAAACTTTTTTGTGGCTTCGCTTCCCATCCCGTTGTATTTAGAGCGATGTCGCACATCATTACGCACAATTAGCATAGAAAAACTCTGCACCTCTCTTTTCCATGCCATTACCCGTCAGGGAAACACGTTTACTAACCAAAACTATTTCGGATCGTGTTTCGGCAGCGTGCTACCGAACTTCTCGATTCTTTTCGTTGTAGAAATCAGATCTGTCTATTATATCATTTTGTTTTCATTTTTTTTTCGAAAAATTTATAAAAAGTAAACGTGAACAGAATTTATATTTATTATGCTCTTTTGGTTTTTTTTCTGTCTGTTGTGTTTTATTTACGAGAAATTTACATTATTGACGTTTTTATCCGAAAATATTTTACGACCTTGTAAACTTGATGATGAACAGGGATCCTATAAATTTGGCGGTGTTGTCCTTGAAAGAAAACGGAGACCTGGCAAAGCTGGTCGAACGATGGTGGTACGAAAGGACAGAATGCAGACACGATAAGCAGGACACCGCCAGAAACGAGTTATCCCTGAGCAACGTAGCAGGACTATTTTATGTTCTCATCGGTGGCCTTGTTTTGGCACTCGCCGTAGCTCTCTTAGAGTTCTGCTACAAGTCGCACACAGAAGCGACAAGAGCGAAGGTAATAAGAAGCCAGGTAATGCAAGGAATAAAATTTCATACCTTTTTTTACATTTTAGACATTTTATCGTAACGATATCAATTTGCGTATATATATATATATGTATGTATATATATATACACATATATATAAATTACATTTTATTGAACACGTAAAACTTTTTTATACAATTATAAAGAAAAAGATTGTACGTCGTTTACGAGGCAATACTGCCGTTCTTTCTTAGATACCACTGTCGGACGCGATGAAAGCGAAAGCACGACTAACCATCGGTGGTGGTCGCGATTTCGACAATGGACGGGTAAGTAATGACAATTGAACTTCTTTATTCTCACGTTGGCATACGCATATTCGCATACGGTATTAGTAGAAATTATTTGGCAAGAGACGCTTCGACCAAACGTTCCGCCGATCTAAAGAAGAAAAAATATATTAAGTAAAACGAGTATTATAGATTTAATATTTAATTTTTAATGCTTATATGTATATATATATATATGTAAATGTAATGTTAAGTTGCTACTTTCTATATATACATATATTAACTGTTATAATTAAATATTATACGTACATATATATGTGTCATATTATTAAGTCTTGAAACAAAATTTACACATGTATAAATGTACATATATATGTATATATATATATATATTTATTTATATACGTGTGTAAAGTAGTATGATGGTTGTTGTAATGTTTGTTTATAAACAAGATCACACACAATAGTCTATACAATACAGTTTCATGTGGACTTGCGAGTAGTACGAGTTAAAAATTATTGATGCTATTAATCATTTGTATGTTTGCTAATCGCAAACGTACAAATATATTCTTTATCGAATACAACAATTATATATACAGATCACATATACAGATATTTCTCTATTAAAACGCTAATACTAATCACTGAATTATCTCTGTTTGACAACGCATTAATTCCATAAGAGGGAGAAAGATACTCCGGTGCATAGACCTCTTGATCGGCGGTGCGTCTCGTCGCGCAGTTACTTCGGTCTCGAACCAAAGGTATCGATGTATCATAAAACCTACATTTTCGCAACAAGAGCATCGTACATTATACATACGCATATTGTACATGAAAAACTATATATATATACATATACATTATATTCATACATATAGATGAACGAGTATTATACATAGAAGTGCGCTTGGCATGCAATTAGCAGCGTAAACGTTGACACACTCTCTTTTTCTCATTAGTCAAGTCGGATTCGACTCGGCTGTCGTTTAATGTCTCACCAGAGTTTCAGCCTTACATGGAAGAAACCGATTGACCAATAGTGGACTAAGAACGATCAATATATATTTACATATATTTTCCATATATATGTATATATCTATATGTATGCGTATACGTGCGTGCGATGTGCGGCTGGCTGAATGTAATTGCGCTCTTTTCCGTTTCTCTTGTCTTTCGTTTTTTTCTCTCTTGACTCGATGGTCGTTACAGAAAAAGGACGTACATATTTGCTCGTTTTGCGTTTGCGTTTCGTTCTATTTTGGGTTTTTGTCTCTAGTGGTACGGACTGCAGAGTTAGACGGAGGATGCATGCGCCTCTCCCGGGACCATATGTGAGTACTTTTAGCCCTTAATTTCAATTTCACTTTTCACGTAACGCTTTCATCAAATTCTATTGCAGTTTCGCGCCTTCTTTTTCTTTTCTGTTCTCTCCGTGTCAAAAGCTTCTGCATGATGTAGCCGTGCAATTTTAAAATACACACACATATACACACATTACCACATTGATTCTTGAAATGCTATCTCTCTCTTTTGACGAAAGACACAAATCCGTATATCTGTTAAACGTACATTAATTTCTTTTTGTATGTTTTTCAAAATTTGCAAATAGTTCTTTAGAACTACAAGCAAACTTCTCGTCACATATTGAATTTATAAAACATTATTTATACTTATTATCACTTTGTTAAAGATTATATATCTACATTGTTTATATTTTTTTACTATAAATTTTTTTTGGAAATTTTTATGAAATCGTGCTCAAATATGCATACAAAGCAAAAACAAACAGAGAGAAAGACATGTAAGAACTTAAGAAGAAATAATTCGAGATCTTCAAAAAATTTCCTATCTTTCACAGCGCGGGAAGAAACGAGTATTGGCTGCGGAGGTACCGACATTGACCACGTTCACGCCGAAGGTATGATTATGAAGAAGTTATGATCCATCAAGAACTATAATGCATATGTACTGGAAATTTTCTGAAGATCTCAGAATTGTTTTTTATCCGTACGTTGCATTTTGTTACTAGATCGTCGTCGTGTGGAATGTGCGCACTTGTGCAAGAAGTACGCGCTCTGCTTTTTTCTTGTGCCTTTTTTCGCAGTTATTATATCATCTTAGATACGACTTTCTTTTACTTTATACATATATTATACTTAAAAAAATAAAATAAACATTTACTTTATTTTGCTTCTAATCAGTTTACTTTGTACATATTATTTGATATTTGATTCCTTATATCTCTTCCATCTTCTTTCAAACAACATTCCTTACCGCAAATATCGATCAGTATGGCTTAAGGCTTAAACAAACATCTCGAGTGTGCAACGGCAACCAAAGAGCGACATGACGTAATTGCATGATGCTTCTTATTATGTTCTTATAAACGAGCGACAAATGCGTGAAATTTAGGATCGCTTATGCTGATTCGCTCTTTTTTATATCAACACGCATACGTGTTCGATAGATTGTGTTTGTTCACAAAGCAAGACAAACAAAAATCTTACTTATCTGTGAACACGTATTGTCGTTATAAACCGTTCTAATGACAATATTGTTATATAACTTATAAATATTTATAATTTATGAATTATTCAAGAGAAATAAATTTCCTTATTAAAATAAAAGTTTGACAGACGAATTACAAGTTTGTATTGGCAAACACGTTGTTATTGCAAACTGAAAAACGTCTATATATTTATGCTTTATCGAAAAAGAGATGCATTGCAAGAAATGCACCAACGGCACTACACGCTACTACACGTGGCAAAAAGTGTATTATCACAAAGATGAAATTACTAGCTTTTCTCACAGTAGAAAAATCACATATAGTCCTAACCTTAGTCTTGCAGTCTCTCTCTCTTTCACATAAATCTTTTTACAAAAACCACTATTGGAAATTCTGTCACTTATAACAACCTCTTACTATTTATCTTTATCTGGGTTAATACACCATATATTGTGTTCAGTTTCCAGATCATTTCAATAATCGATATTTAAATCTGATGCAAAGCCACATTTGTATTAACGTATAGCAACATTAATAATTGTATATTTTTTATTTTATTTATTTTTTTAATCAAAAAGTTTAAATAGTTTAATCTTTAGAGTACTACAAACAGATATATCTGCTCACAATCAGCAAAAATTGTCGCTGCCTAACGTAACGGCGGACCAATCCATTCAGAATAATACGTTTAAGAAGAATCCCCCCAATCCATTTTTAGAATAAAATTCAATTAATAATTTAATCCAATTAATAATTGAATTCGGATTGGATTGGAGTTTGGATTTAAAATTAGACGCGGAGTCAAAAATTTAAAAATTAAGCTCAATTATGCTTTGCACAACCACTCAATAGTTTCAAATCGAATAGAAAGTTCCGACCGTACGGCGTTCCGAACGTTCAGAAGCGTTGCGTTTCGTACTCTAAGTTAATCTAAGAAAAATAGAAATCTTTTATAAATTTTTTTAATTCCTCAATTCCTTGTCGATCTTTGCAATAATCGGGAAACTGCAATAGAAAGTTATTAGCTCAAACAGACTACCATCACTCTAATTGTCTTCGGAATTTCCAGTACTACGCTCCAGCAAACGCGATTGGGAATACCGAGGGCGACCAGGTACACAGCAATACACATACCCAGGTGTAAATCTCTATCTGGAGAGTCCGAGCGACAATTCGCCCGCCACTTCGCTGCCGACGCCTCCGCCGCCCCCACTAGTGGCACCTCCGCCGCCACCTCCGTCATCCAGAAGACCACGAAGAAGCGTGACCTTCGCGGAATCGCCGCCGAAAAGTCCGAGAAGGAAGAGCCCGAAGTTTCTCTTTCACCGAAAGAGTAGCATCGCGGCTCTCGACATCGCGGTGCCGTGGACACCTGCGTCCCCGCGACATTGGGCCGGTCTCAGCGACAAGCATCCGGAATATATCACTTAAAACCACTAAACCAATAAAGAAAAACTGTCGAAGTTCTTTTTGTAATAGCGATCTTGGCTGTTGGAAAAATGTTTAAATTATTTGGACACGCTCTAACAAAGAGTTTTCCTGTTCTCAACAATATTGCTCAGAAGTTCGAACTCAAGCTCGAGCAATGAAACATTGTAAAACAAACACACGCGAAATACTGATATTTTTATAAAGCAATAAGTACACGCAAAATACTTTGTAGGAAAAAAATTACAAATTAAACAGTTGTATCCATGTGCTGTAATGATTTTCACGAAGAACTAAATAATTCTGCATTGATCTTGAGAGAGATACCACGTATTTATATTTACAATATTTAGAAAGTTAAGAGAATAGTGTATCCTAATGAATATCAAAAAATGCGATTATCTCAGTACGATACTCAATATTCTGTGCACGTGACAATTGGTTCAAGTGAGATTGCCGTATCATCGAAGAATTATTGGATTTCTCGATGCTCGATTATTTTGCTGACCGACAGCCAAGATTGACATGTAAAAGAAACTACGATGAAAATCCACCTTCCCGTCTCTCCTCAACTATTTATCTTTTCTTCTAAGCTCACGCGGTTAAGTAAATCTTATTCTAAGATTATTTATCTTTATACGACTATTAGATTGTCTCTGATCATAATACTGCCAGTTTTTAAAGAGGACAATATGTAAAACTATTATTTGATATATCTTATTATATTTTATAAATTTGTTTATTGTTGGGGAGAAGAAAATTTTATCAAAAGCATTGTTTTGAGCTACTTGTACGTTGTGATTACTATTAAAATACAGGGAATTAATGTAGAAAATAAATCGGGAAACGTGGAATTAAAAAAAGCAGCTACCTCCCTTATAAATCGGCGATCTTCCACCACGAAGTGATCGTTTAACAAAATAATCAAAAAACATCTCAAACTCTTCGATTCAGCTCCGATCAGCAGCGACAAGAACAAACGATAAAAAGTTCCTGTCGACCGATCTCTTTGTACATTGTAAATAACCATGAACGAATCAAACGAGAATCAAAGACAAAATGAATCTTCCCTTGTCAGTGGCGACGATAAAGTCGCCGTTATCGCGATAGTATAATGATGGTCCTGGGATGGGTGCATGTGCAATCAGCAAACTCAAAAAACTACACACTAACTGCCATAGAAAACGCGGAATAAATACACTGGTTTCTCCCGTTTGTGGATGAACAAGAGAATAAAATTTTTGCAACCGGTGAACAGTTTTCACTGATTCGCGTGTTTGTTAGAACGTCAGGTGTGCCAAAAAGAGACTATTGATCCGTGACGATGACTTTACTATTATTCTTATTATTATTACTAGCGTTATGATAATTATAATTATATAAATTATCGACTACCGATTAACTGTGTATAAGGGGGTAACTATTTTGTGCAATGTGAAAGTGTGGAGTCTTGACGCTTACCGCGCACGGCAGCGTCATTAGAATTTTTTAACTGATATAAAACGAGTGTACAATTGCATCGATATTACGATGCGTGAATGATTTTGCAAGAGAGAGAGAAAGAGAGAGAGAGAGAGCGAGAGAGAGAGAGAGAGCGTGACAAAATAGTAAATAATATATAAATATATAAATATATAAAATGCAAATATATATATATATATATAAGTATACATACTTATAGACGTTTATTGAAAATAATGTGTGTAAGAATGCAAATGGAATGTATGGGAAGTGTACGGACTTAGGTTTAATCGTGTAAACGCGTTAAGTACTCAATCGCCAGATCGTGCTGATCCGCGAATAGATCATGGAAATAAGCGCAAAATATACCTATTTTCTTCCTTGTTATTTGTTACTGTCTTCAAAATTGACTTCCCGAATGGAATTTACCATGCGTCGACGGATTGTCGCGATCTGGTGCAAAAAAAACGACGTTTACAGTCATGATTTTTGTGCCAAGAAACGATATCTCCCGCCCATACGGTTCGACGCTACATTATCTACGATAGGCATTATTGCAATGCGCATTTATTACTTGGAAGTGCAAATAGTTTTCTATTATTACATAAGTCATACCCTATACTGCCATTTCGTACAATATAGTATATGAAAGAAGATAAGAATTTATATGCCATTGCAATATATAAAACTACTAATCGACAAATTTCATACAATAAATTAAAAAGTCGACGAAATTTGTATTACAGTTGTTTACATACTTTTGATAAATCAAGATGATATCACAAATCTGATCTTACATACAGTAAGATTTAATTTCGAGTGCTGATTACAAAAAAATAATATGTATTTGATATTTAAAATATTCAATATCTCGCATACAGGGTTATTTCAACGACGTAGAGTAAATGTTTACGAATATAATCTAATTATTCAATATCAGAACTGTGCAAAAAGATGCAAATTCGCATTATCGATCTTAAATTTCCGAACAGTTTTATATATTCGACAATATTTGTAGCAAAACGTTGACGGGTTAAATTCCAACGACAAAAAGAAAAATAAAATTTCACTTTGTGTAAATAACAACTGCGATACGCGCACAGTTAAATTTCGAAACATGTGAGAAAGGACGGTTTCTTTTCTACTTTGTTTTAGTAAAACAACGCGTTGAAGGAACACCGCTCTCTAACCCTTGCGATTCGCAAATCGGTTGGCTACAGTGTACGCGTCCTCTAATCGATATAATTATAATCGTACTGAATTTTAAGACCCTTGGGAAACGCTTGTCGCATATACGAAAACAATCGCAATCTAATTAGCCGCAATGTCGAGCGTGACGGCGGGAGAAATCGAGTGCCAATTAATTACAAGCCGCCACGTGTAAAGATAAATGTCCCTGTTTTTTCCAAAATGTGTCTCGTCTATATACAAATGTGCAATGAATTCCAGTGCAACGCGCAATTCTCATGTAAATATCATGTATGGAAATTACATTTTGTTTACATGCACACATTCCACACGTCTCTGTCTCGATTATTAAACGTTTCCGTGTAACATATATTCGGCATACTCAAAATAAACACGATTTTACAACGAAATAAAAAAGCATATAAAAAAATGTATGTCGGAATATTTCATAAAGTTTGCTATAGGTACATTAGGTAGAATAAATTTCTATTGACACGTCCAATGCGCAGACTTGTAACCGATTCGCGTGATAAAATGATCGTGTTACTTCGAATATGATCGTGAACAATGAGAAATATTTTACTTTCAAAGAAGAAAAACAATTTTACTCGTGGCGGCCATCGAAAGAGCGATCAATCTATCATATCGTCAGATTTTCTTATTACGTATAATTGTTATCTATCACAATAACAAATAAAGCGATAGATAATATCGGATTATAAAGTCGTTAAAAAAGGAAAACGCGAGGATAATGATAAACGTCGTGCATAATAATATTTATGAGAAGAGATAGAGAAAGAATCGAGTGTGTCGAGCGAAAAAAACCTCGTTTGAATTATGTCAAAAAATAAAGTGAGATGAGACAAATGTGTGTATCGCGCAATCGAGACGGCGGGTTTCTGGAGCGTGAGCACGTGATTTAAATTAACCGAAGTTGAGAGAAATCGTTGACGTGGTCGTGAAGCGTGAATCATGACGTGTCTCAATCGTCCGTTACCGTTAAAACGTTTCTCATGTGTTGATGTTCATCCGTGACACTTTTTCTATCCCCAAATCTACTGCGGTACGGCAAAATTGAATATAAAAGTGCGAGAGAAGCAATGTATAACAATCTGCGCGCGTATCGTCCCATCGGTAACAAAGTATTTGCCACAAAAGTGCGCGCGAATATCCATTGATTGTATAATGTAATATCCATTGATCGTACAATGTACGGGTATATCCTGCCGGATTCACTCACTCACTCACACGCACACACACACACACACCTTTTTCCCCACACACAAAACTTAATCCCTTACGTCCTTCCTTACCGAATTGCAGGAATCGACAAAAATGCACTTTTTCACAAGCGATTTTTAAACGTTCTCGAACTCGAGTTTTGATTAGATTGCGAACCAGCATATAATCACGTATCGCATTGATTGCATGTGAATCGCATAAATCTCGGATATCTTTCTCAATATTCGACCTATTAATCGCCATTTTTGTACGACGATCGAACAACAATTTATCCCATTTTGCTCGACGCACTTGTCGCAATATTTAGCGATATTCTGTGACAAACTATCTAATTTGAAAAAAATTAAAAATAAAATAAAATAACAACCTTTCTATGATGTAACTTTCGAGACAACATATTCGGATTGCAAGAATAAACTTCACTGTCGAGCAGAATGTGTTTGTAGATTTACAAAATGAGAAAACCACAAAATGAAAAACCATATGTTTTATTAACACGTTCTGAACTTGTGCACTGAGACAAGCGCAGCGTTGAGATATGTGTAAATGGACCGCGCAAGAGAGCAAAATATTTCCGTGGCGAAAAAGAGGGAAAAGAACAAGAAGAAAAAAATAGCGTCTTCCAGTTTGCGCTTTCATTCATCGCTGCATTTTACTTATGCTTGTACGATTCAACTCTTCGTTATTTCCCATGCCATCTCGTGGCGTGATACGATCGACTCCCTTGTAAACTCCATTGTATACCAATCAAATTTGTCACAATACAGGATCGTTTATTTAAATGTAATATAAAACACACGTCTACCTGTCCCCATATAATTTTTTTGTTCGTAAAACAAATCGGTGAATGTTATTTGTTTGCGTTTCTTTATTTGTTAAAATAAGCAATCTCAAAAAAATTGATTTTATAAATATTTTTAATTTTTTGCGAAAAACAAAATATTTTATGTGAATATATATATATAAAGTCATTTATATTGATGCGTTCTAACCGAAAAAGTCATTTCAAAAAGTTCAGCAATTATCAGTTCCTTTTGCGAAAATTCCGAGAAGATATATATATTGTTTCGTGTTTTCTAGTTAATTTTCTTTATTCGATTTCTGGTTGAAAGCTTGTGAGACTAAAGGTAATCATGATTCTGGCGACGTCGTCGGTTCGATTCATTTGCATTCGAATTATTTTAATCAAATAGTGATTGATGAGGTCCACCGCTTCGTATCCAAACTGATTCGCTCTTGTCTCATTCAGATGCTAATAACGCGCTTGCGATCAATGTCGATCAATCATAAGTCAAATAAATTTTTCAGTTTTTTTTTACATATGCACGACACATTATTGATAAATATCAGTCGCTCGGTTCAGACAAAAGTTACTCAATGTGACGTTTCGTCCACATGCGCTCGCACACGCACGCACGCGCGCGCACACACACACACACACACACACGAATAATAAAAGTAAGTAATTATAAAATTTAATTTTATAATCAAGAAAAAATCGCTTATTGTGCGTAATGAGTATAACGTATTACGATTATTAAATTGTTACCTCCAACCAGGCACGTTGTTGAACTATCAGATACGAGAAAAGCCAACGCTTGCGCAGTTTCATTGTTTATATCATCGAACGAGAGGAACAGCAAGATACACACAGAACGAATAGAGAAAGAAAGGAATAAAAAGGAAGAGAGACGAAAGAAGAAAAAGAAAGAGGATCACGATTAAACATACAAGAGAGATAGTAGATCAGAGAAAGAAAAAGAGAAAGAGAGAGAGAGAGAGAGAGAGGAGAACAAGTCACAAGGAGTAGCGAGAGTATGAGGTGGTGTAGATACTAAATATAGACAGAGTTGCCAGGTTGCAGAAACAGCCGCCGCCCCTTTGAGTTACAGGGACCAGTTAGTTTAACTCGACACGGGGCGGCATGAGAAAGGATGAGCCAACGGCAAAGAGATGGTGGGACAAGGAGGAGCAAGGTCGCGTCATTGATCGTGGGTGGAAGAGGTGGCGACGTGACGCTGCTGGTGACGTCATAGCTTGCTTGAACTCCCTCAGGCTACCAGCAAGCGCCCTCTCTCTGTTAGCTATCTCTGGGCACGACTTACTGCCCTGTTTGCTGCCTCGCCCTGATATCCAGCAATCGCTACTACTTTGCTTATCCCGCATTTGCCAATACTCTCACATTAAAGTGTTGCTTTTTTTCGCAAACTCTTCTGTTTAATCTGCTTTTATCTGTTCTTACTTGTTTTACAACAATCGCACATCTGAAAATAAACACCGATAGTTCCCGCTATAGATTTACACGCTCATACATTGCGCGATCATTTAGTTGTATATTCTGGTGCAAAAAACAGAATAATTTTTCTCTCGTTTTCCTTTATTCATTCTGGTTTTTTGATAAAGTTTTATTTATTATTATTATATATTTTGTATCGATAAAGTTTCGTACAACATTCTCTATAGTGTTACTTTTCATAAAGTCTCTGGAAAAAAATCTTATGTTATTAGACCACAAAAAGAAATATTGTTTGAATTATTTGTTACTAATATATATACTGTGTAATTCTGCAAAGAAAGTAAGAAGAAGCTGTAAGAGGCGCATTGATGTCGACATATGTCGGCAATGAATATAAAGTAACGGAGAATTTTAAAGATGAAGAACATTAACACGTGCGCGTCTGAGAAGATAAAGCAGGACACGAAAGCAGAGTAAGATTGCGAGTGAAAATCTCTCTTCTATAGCGTGCGTATAATGCACGGTTTTTCTGCGGATAGTTTTGGATCCCGGCAGGCTTGCCGTCTCGTTCGTTCTTTTCTATGACGGGTATAAATTATGCCGGTGGCCTATTTACATAGCTGCCATCGTGCCCAACTCGACCCCGGCCGCCGTTCTCTTTCTTTCTCTGTTTACGGCAAAGATATCTACTTATACAGTATGTACGTACCTACGATAGTAATCCGCATTCAGCGCGCATTCGATAGTGAAAAGCAAAGAGAGAACAGAAGGAGAAGTACAGTTCTTTCGTGAGTTTTTCTCAAGATTAAACAAAGAGAAATGAAAATCAAGAGAAGAGAGTAAGCGATCAATTGACTTTGTAATTTAAATTTAATGGCATTTTCCACCGCTTTAAAATCGCAAATAAAAATAAAACAATATAAAGATCAACAAAAAGCCGAATGTTAATATATTGTGTTCTATCTTTTTGAGATGATTTATATTTGAAATTTTAGCTTAACTTCTATTTAAAAAATTGTAGAAAACAGAATTGCGTTTAATTATAATTCTTATCATAATTTGGTGAAAATTAATTTTACTTTTTTTATTGTAATAAATAATATACTACATAAAAGAACAGTAAGACGAAAACAGAGCGTCTCTTTGTCAAAATATAAAACTAAGAGATAGTTTACACACGAAAACAGTGGGAGAACAATATATTCCGATAAGTTCTTGTTTCATTTTGCATCGAAACGTCGTCATTTGCTTCGAATGATCTTAGCCGAATTAAATTAAAAGTATTGTGTATGCGGAAAAGAATTCCAAGGAATTAATTAAAGTACCGAACGGGAATATCCTCATCTGACGTATTATTACTTTTAATAAAGACAGATCTGAAAAAAAGAAGAACGCATTATTTGAAGAAATAAAGCGAAAAACGGAATAAGATCGCGGATGTCTCTCTTTCTCCATGTTTGATTTTTAAATCTTTCCCTTGCGTATTCCTTTATCAGATCTTTACAACTATAACTACAGCGGGTAGAACATAGACACTTTTGGAAGTTCTCTCTCGGATCTGTATGTTCCGCAGACCAATTAGAAGCAAAGTGTCAAATGGAAAATTCAAGAGATCAACTATCTACTTTTCCGAGAGGTAAGAGTTATTCATGGTAAAGGCAAAAGGCTATGACAAACAGAAACGGAAACTGATGCTGAGATGCTGAGATGCTTAGAAGAGAACAGAGTTATGTCGTAATTGTATCATTCGTTATCGGCTGAATAAAGCAGCCAGTATTGTTGGGTAAAAGAGAGACACAGCTTGTGCACAATTATATGCACTGCTTTGAATGCTACTGAAGTAAAACGCAACAAAACGCACGAACCTAGGCCAAGTGAAAAATTAATTTCTCTCATCTAACAATTGCCTGATAAATAACGAGTTATTTTGATATATCGCCGTTAAAGATTTTATTATTAATACATAAAAAATTTTCTTGGAAAATGCAAATTATTTTGTAGTTTAAACGTCCATATTCTAGCTGAGATTCACGTTATTCACAGTGAGAATAACAATGTTTGCAACAAGATTGTATTTAACAGTTATTTGTATTTTTTTTTACACAAATTGAAAGTGTAAAGTCTTGCAATTACATGGAGCTCTAATAGCATCAACAGTTTTTGTTGCGCTCATCCAAAGACGCGAGAACGTTTTTGATAGGCAAAATTTATCATAAGTGACGGAAGTACCCCGAGGGACGAAGCTACGTCCTGTTTGATCGTGGCGCCTGACTCGTTGAATTAATTACAGTTAATTGGCAATTACCTCGTTGCGCATCTCTCTTCATAGTACGAAGCGAAGTGACGTTGCAGCGGAAAATATATTTTCAGCAAGGCGCACGATCGTGCACTTGACGTGGCTCAACGATTCACTTCGTCCACCTCATTTTCGGGCATAATTTAATATCGTCCGATAGCATCGCTTTGAGAAATACCAGATGGAATAAGAATGCATCAAAATTGCTCGAACGTGACCAATATAAACGTGCAAGAACTTACATATTTCGTACACATAATCGCTTGTTGTGCAACGGTAACTAATCAAAATCAGGTAAGCTTTTTTAACATAAGTCATTAATGTATTTTATATTGTATATTTTTTTAATTTTACTACTCATATTGCTATTTTATTTACAAATTCTTAGTTATAAAAAACTATTTTATCCAACATCGATATCGAACTAGTTGAGCCACGTGTTTCAAAGCTCAATTGTTTCTGGCTGTAGATATTGCTTTTTTATTTTTATATAATAGATTACTTTTTAATTTTTATTATATTGTTAACGATTTTACAATATATTTTACGTTTAATATTTATTTGAAGACATTGAGTTTTTTGAAGTTTTATTTTAATTCTTGTTAAGTAAAGCATTGTTATATAAGTATTACGCGTGGGTTATTATAAATAAGAGATAAAAATTTTAATAAAGACTTGATTAATACAACCAACTTTTGTTTTATTTTTAATATATAACATATAATCTTATTAGACCATTATTTTCATTTCAACTTGCTTTTCGGAATAATCCAAAACATGCCTCATAGAAGTACATTGAGCTACTTATATATTTTTACCTATGTATGTACACAATATTTTAATAAGAATCTATGCTTGCTTTTTGGGTTCGAAAAATATATTATTTTTTAAACAATTATGACTTAAAAATATTATTTTTTAAAACAATTCTCATTAGTCTAATCATGTGAAGATTTATAATAGTTTGGATAAAAAATTGTCCAACCATATTCACGCAACAAAACACGCGCCAACCATATATACACTCTATCTTACGTACAATAAATATGTGATACTTATAACACATATACTTTATTATAACTTTTATTTATAATTTAACATTAACAATGCAAATATATAACACTATTTTCGTTTTCTTTTTTTTCTGTAGGTATCTTTTATTTTTGTGTCTTAAAATGAAGTTTTCACTCGCAACGTTGCAATAGATAACACACACTACATAAGAATTCACGGTATTCGAAGAGATATGAATGAAGAGGAACGATCGACGTGTGTTTTGTAGAAACACGTAATGCATATCTGTGTACATATACTCAAAGTGAGGCATATCCGTGTGAAACGCCGATTCAGGAAACTTACAGAGTCATTCATGCGCCGCCCGTCGGTACGAGACGTGCCGCGTAAGCAAAAACAGAGAAGCGACATCGCGTTATGAACAACGTTAGTTAAACGCGATACAACAACCGAGTCTCAAAAACTCATATGAGTATTGATTAATTATGGATGAATGACATATCATTCGAGAGCATTGACGAGTGAATCACACAAAGAATTTATCTGCGGACAGTGTGCGCTGTGTGGGAACGCGCGCGACTGACAGTCTGAATATTCGAATTAGCCTTTTCAAGAACCAATTGACCCGTTAATTAATTACGTACGTTTCGCGCGATACGATAAAACCAGGAGAGAAACGCCGCATACCTATGTGTTTGATGCACGCTATTCCCCGTTGGATCGCACAAAGCTCATCTCGATCGATTTGACAAATTTCATGCTGCGCTAGAAGCCAGATTAAATTCCAATTACTCAGCTTTATGTCGCGCAGATCATTTCGATGACTTTATTACAACTTGACTTTTTACGCTCTTGAGCATTAATCGAACGTTAGGCACCTACTCCTTAACATTTTACTTATAATATATTTGTTTGTTTATTTATTTACAACTGTTTAAAAAAGTAATAAAAAAACAAACAATTCAAGTGTTATATGTGATATGTTATTATTTCAGCGCATTTCTACTTTGATTACTAGAAATTTGAAAAATGCAATTTAGCGTACTGCGGTAAAAACAAATTAAGATCGTTCGTGCAAACAGATATATTAATTAGGCGCACTGCGTATCTTTGTAAAGTTCGTCGTGAATGGGATTACGGCTTAACGATAGCGCGGTACGGACGTAAGTAAGTAGTCCGCAGATCATGATATTACTGAATCGGCAAAAATTTTCCGACCGATACGAAGTAGTAGTCGAGGTTTACGATTAACTGAGATCACGCGATTGACAAGTGTTCGAGTAAATTCCTGCTTGCAAATGTCAGCTCTTTCATTCACCCTCATCTGTACGCTTGAACGTTACGGAATAAGGAAGAAAATCCCTAGCGATCAGATCGCGATCCGGTCTCGGTATCATTTAAAATTCTAGAAGTGACATTTATTTGCGCGATTTTTTGCAGTCGTCACATGATTTTCGAGATTAGCGTTTGCAACCAAGTGCTGATGTACATACATGTCCGCGTTTTATTTATGCGAGCGGTTTTATTCCGTGAGCATTCGTGACAAGTCGCGTGTCAAACGAGCGAGACGCGTAAATATGCACATACGCTATCCGCGTGTACGCGGAAACTTTTAATTAAGTTTTAATTAACTCAACATCGCATTATTTTTTTCCCTGCGCGCAATAAAGTCGCGGACTACCGGGTCAAGGCTCGAGAGACGTACATATGCAGATACATTTTTTTCTTGTATTATTCGGCAGAACTGCAGTGCTGATTGTTCGCATCTTTTGTTGGATGATGTCCGACGTTAAAGTATTTTATTTCTATGTTGGACGAGAGTCCATTATTAACTTTAATTGCTGCACTACAGAACAATGTGCATAAAGAAAAAACATTTCTTGATTTAAATCGTGAGACGCGCTGAGACGCGCTCGGCTGCGGTAAAAAAATTATTTCAATTTTTTTACTAACGCGAACAAAAAGTTTCGCGCAAATTTAACTGTTTTTGTTTTAATTTATATAAACTAATATACGTACAATTACAAATGGTTTTGAAAAAATAAATATTTATTAACACACATATAAATAAATTTATATAAAAATGTTTTGTATATATTTTAGAAGATTATTATTCTATAGAAAATAATAATATTAATTCTACCGAGTACTTAAAATATAAAGCACTTTAAATCAATTAAAAAGAATCAGAGTTTGCATGACAATAAAATAATGAGAATAAAATATATCCACTAAACGTAATGCAAAAACTATAGGGAACAATTTTTTTTAAATATGTATCTTCATTTTTTTAAACCAGAGTTTTCGTAAAAAAAACATATTATACGCATTGACGATCCGCATCATTTACTTCGAGTTTTGATATTCACGAAAGAACACAAATACGTGGGATTGGTAATCACTTGCGTGAGCATCGAACAAAACGCAAACTTTCGATTGAGTCGACGAAGTCGCCCGGAGCTACAGAACGGAAGTAAAACGTTCCCGAGGGTGGTTCCTCGATAAAACGTAGATAGAGAGAAATGTGGCAAGACAAAGAGAAAGAGAGAGAGAGAGAGAGAGAGAGAGAGAGAGAGAGAAAGAGAAAGAGAAAGAGAAAGAGAGAGAGACGGACGAACGGGGAAAGGAGGAGACAAGGACTTAAATCAATTCGGTGCATTCACGCTGGAATACCTAGTAGGTATATTATGTACCTATTATTGGAGAAAGGCAATCCACCGCGAATATCGTCGACTCTGTGAACGGAAGCTCGATTTCCCTAATCGAGTAGTAGTTAGTTAACTGCACCCCGTTGCGCGTCTCAATGTCTCTTCGTCGCATAAATTTTCTTCGCGCGCGCGCGCAAACTCAGGACACTTGAGCGAAAGTGTCAATTTTTGCGGACGCATGTCTTATTGTATGTCATTTGCTCGTAGGAAATTCCAAGTTCGCGTTGCTTTTTTTCAACACTTGATCAACTGTAGCGCACGAATTTTCATCGACGATGAGATTAATACGCGTGATTTTTGCGCGCGCAAAACAGTATATAATCACGATCGCAAAAAATGCACTCATAAATATCAAAACGGAAGAGTCAACAACGAAACCATTCATCAGGAGCAAAACGCGGATACATGCGATAATGCGCGCGGTAGAAGTACGTCCACGCGGAGAGAGAGAGAGAGAAAGAGAGAGAATGTAAACAAATTCAGATAAAATGTACATTCTTCACATAAAAAAATATATGAATGTACGAAAGAAATATTGCGCTTGCTGTATATGTAAATAATGATATTTGTTTAAATAATAAATGCACAAAGAAAATTTAAAGTCATAAAGTTGTTTTTAAAGTTAAGTTGAAAGCGTTGAAATGTTTGACGTAAAGAAATAGTTCCGTTCTAAAATCTTGATACGCCGATCTCATCGCGACCGAGAGATACAGCAAATATGCTCGCGCGTTAAGAAGACGTCGGTGTCGCATCGTAGCGTTCCGACGATTGAATAATAAATGCCCGCGAGTGAGCACCGAGGCCTCGGCAAGTGGTCGCAGATGCGCTAAGCTTGCGAGATACTTTACTGCACTGCAGTCGTTGAAAGTACACGACCGACTATGTGTTTATATATACTCGTATGTGTTGTGCGTATGTTAAGTCACACACACACACACACACGCGCGCGCGCATGCCGTAAAATATTTTTCTGAGTATCATTCGTGACATTTCGTTCTCAACACGACGACGTCGTTACAATTTGCTATCGTTGCAACGACATTGAATTTAGATTTTATAAACTGCATGGTATTTCGCTATGATTTAAGGCACACGTACACATGTGCGAAAAAATCAATTTACATGTGACGCGATATTCGCGACTTGTCGCAGTTTTCGTCGCAGTTTCGCGCAATAGAAAAAAGAAAACAGCGCGCGATCCCGTCGGTCTTAATGACGATCGATATCGTTACATTTGTATCAAATGTATGGTTTTAGTTTAAAATAAAAATATCACAATTATCTTTACTTATTAGCAATAAAATGTCTTGCTGCCATGTCGTCAGTCGAGCTTCGTTTTCTAGCTTGATTTTCTAGCTTACTGATGACTGGAACAGAAAAAGATTTAAGATTATTCGAGTAGACAAAGGTCAAATCTTCTAAGACAAGGTTGCTACGAGAAGTGTAAAGTGGAGAAGCGCGCACGGAATAGCAGTTGGTTGCCTTATCAGGCGAACCGACGAGCCATGAAATCGATAGCTCGATATTTTGTGCCATCGCGCGCGGCCTTGTTCCGCTGTGAAATCTTTCTAACAAATTTCTGCATTTTCTTAAAGCGATGTATACATATATCGTGTAACGAGCTAGCAAATGAACCAATTTCAAATTCGTTTAAAAACGATTTTCATGATTGATAACAACTTAATTAATACATTTTGTTTGTTCTATTGTAATACAAAATTTAATGGTTCAAGGGAGGCGCAACAGTCTCGGTGGTTGAAATTCAAATCCGCTTATCTCATAGCCAGAATGTGATATAAGCAGATGACCCAGTGTTTATCAATGGCGCTATCGATTGGGTATTTACATCGCCGTATATCAAATAAAAAATAACCTCAAAGAATCTAGTTTTTTTATTATTTGATTTCTAAAAAAAAACAACGTTTTAAATGTAAAATCTTGATTGGGCCGCGGAAAGACATCAAATTTGTTCGTCTCGTTTTCAATTTCCTGTTACAGAACACTAGCTCTAATTCCAAAGGAGCAGAAGAAGGAAAGAGAAATAGAGAGAGAGAGAGAGAGAGAGAGAGAGAGGAAAGAAAAGGAATCAAGTTTAATAATCGGTCGAAATCGTTTGATTGGCTTGAAAATTGCCACTACCACTTCAGTCAGTAATGCCGCGGCGGCGACTTTGGTAATGCCGTAAGAAGCACGCTACCTGTCGAGCAAGCTCTCATCGATAAGACATCTCGATAGGCCTTCGCGATAGCACGGCGCCGCTTGCAATCAGACGTTTCACAACGTCACGAGTTTTGCCAAGACTTCGATATACACACTCGAAGATACAGTACTTCAAATGTTGCGTTTTGCGGCGTTGAATTAACGTCATATTATATTATTACTCGATTGCTTAAAATGTTGCACAAAATTAAGTCGTTAAGAACCAAGTGCAAAATAATAACAGAGACAAAACACGCACACGTTGTAACAAATTTAGATTACGTTTATAGTGCGCATTCAAAGTTGCACTACTTTGATCAATAATCGAGATAAAGCAGATTAATAATGTTTTTGTTATTCCCTCTTTCTTTTTTTCTCTATCCTCATTTGTCTCTTTTCTGTGATTTGTCGGCATAAACCTTCGTAAGCTTTCGTGTCTATTTTGCATCAACAGCACGTAACAAACGCCTTTCGATGATGCATCGTTAATTGCGCACTCGGCAACATTTTGAGAACAGTCGAGGACAAGAGAAGGAGAGACTTGAAAAATAAATATATCAAATAGTTGCAATTGGATAATCAACGGGTTATTTTTTAAAAAAGAAAAGAGAAAAATTAAGAAAAGATTGATTCTGAAACTATAATAATCTAACTCTACATATTTTATACATAGAAACATTTTCTTGTTATGTGCAATTATTTCTCAACCGACGGCAGAAATTTCTTTCCGGCAAAACATCACATTGGAAATTTGGCGCTTGGCAACGTACTTCTCTCGTTTTCATCCGTATAATCTTATTTTCTCTCATTTCTTACTCGCGCATCAGCTTCCCGCACAATATGGCTGTAAAGTACATATATATCACGCGGCACAATAGAGTAACGCGGTAGTCCGGTGCTTAGAGAAAAGAGAGAACATCGATTGTGTTAGCACAGCCTTGATTCTTTCCGTAGCTCGTTTATTGTCGGTCGCATGTCCGCGCGTGACGACAGAAAAACCGCAGAAGGAGCTCAGACAAGAGAGTAAATGCGACAAGAGAGCTGAGCAGACAGGCAAACGAAAGGTAAGAGAGAGAATAAGATTGGCGAACGGCCAGGTTTGTTGAACGCCACGCCCTGGGAAAAGAATAAGCGGAACGGAGAAGAGATACAAATAGATACGAAGTTTAGGACACAAGCTAAAAAATTATTTAATACAACTATTCGGATAACCAACTGGTCAAATGTATAGATATAACAGCTCGATTTCTTCTTTGCCTTGTTCCTGTTTGCCTGTTGCATATGTTCTGTATTATGTAACATCTTTTTGATATTCTAAAGTTTTCTTTTGATATACAGATTAATTTAACGCGTAACTACACTTCGTCAGATGTGTGCAAGAGTAAAACATGTTCTACTTTTGAACATATACAGGATGATTTTGAATAAGTACAGATTTTTCACGGCTTGAGAAAATATAGACAAACATTTTTATCAACAAACATAGAGTTTCTGACGCGTCGTTACTCAACTATGTTTAAGGCTATGTTGAAGGCGCCTAGAAGACTTGTCACACACAAAAGCACTGTAAACTTCCTACTTTCCAGGCGCATTTCTTTATTTATGAACATGTTGCGTGGTGTTCTCTGTCAAGGTTGAGCATTCACAAATAAAATTGTCTCAACCTTCCTGCTCGCGCTTTTATGTAAGTTACTACGCTGAAATCACATTTGCCACGCGTTTCTTTAATTATTTTTTCTATACTAACTATTCGACTAACTATTTGCCAATTGACTCGAGTTAAACTAATGTCTGCTTTATGAAGCAATCATCGTCAAGTACAAGTTGTAATTGTGTTAATGTTTTGATGTCGTAATATGTTTGTAAACGCAATCTTCCATCTCGCTTTCAATCTTAACTTACGCGTCGTATAATGGAATAACGATGTGTCAAAGATCCTATATCTGTTGACAAAACATGTTCGTTTATATTTCTTCTATCGTCCTACAAAAAATCTGTGTTTGTTACAAAATTACGCCGTATACAAATTACAGATAGTTATTAAGAATTAATTGATTTTTTAAAATAATAACAATATGTGTACCATATATTACATATTACATATAGTACATATACCGCTATATGTAAAAACATACTGCGCGCGTGTGTATGTCGAGTGATTTTACTAACTTTTCGATGTTGATCTGATATCTACACGGTCGAAACTTTCTGTCCGCCATTATATTCGCCATTCACGATTTATTCTCAGTACAAGAATATTTAGAAATTCCACACGTCATTCACCTAACCGTGTTTCTGTAATTCTAACTTAATGCTTCTGGATTACACTGTCATAAATTCCGACTGTTCGTGCGCGGTTACACACACATATAAAATGCATCGCTCGTAATATTCGTTTATCTTTCTCGCGACAAATGTATATTAACGCTCTTGTTACGTACAATACAACTTGTAAGCAACAATATTCTCAAAATTTTGTAAAATTTATTGTTTTTGCGAGCTGCATGATGCTGCATGCAAAAATTACAGACCGCATGCGCCTTCAACCACTCCCAAGGTTCATATGTGTGTGTAACTGTAATGACGTCAGTGTACTCCATGATGATATCCGTCGCCGCTTCAGCATTCTTTCCATTTTTTTCCATCGATGCGGTCGTGTTATTTTTTCTTATTCGTCAGCAAGATGTATAACACGCCTGCAGTTTTTCAAAGAAAGTCGTAGAATCCCTGTGTCGCGAACAAACAAAAGTCTTCATCCATCTTCGGTACTGATATCGGTGTATGAGAACGCTTTGTACGCACGAATTCCGTATCCATTCTCGTTCTTTCTCGACCGGTAAAAAAACTTTAGAAAAAGCAGAAAAGCTCATTACACGCGGATATCGCATTTCTCGCTCGCAACTTCGAGAAACGCGACAAAATAATCCTCGAAACTTAGAATTGACTTCATTCAAACAATGTTACTTATTTATACGAAGTAAGAGAAATGTTTTGTATAAGACCACGTTTAGAGCAGGTTTCTCTCCGAAGTTATGATTTGAAACGATTCTTATCTTATAGATGAGACAATGCGCAAATACGCGTAATGCATCTTTGTTGAAAGTTTTAGATAACAACAACAGCGCGCGTAAGCTAGAATAAGTGTACACACACACACACACATATGTATTATAAATTTCAGTAAGTGGCAGTAATTTATTTCCATGTGAGATTAATGCAATAGAAAAAATCGTTTAAAAAGTATCTAAAATTATGTGTTATATATAACTGATCTTACTTATTTATTTAAATATAAATAATATATGCATTAAAATTGTATAATTTTAATTGTGTGTGTTTACATTTTTCTGTTAACTTTATGTGAGAGTCTAGCGTCTGTACGAGAAAACGCATTTTCTAGACGTAGAATTAATAATTCTCTTTCTTCGCGCACGCTTCTCAGTTGCTTAGTTTAAACTACGATTCCGTGACTGTTCGACCCACGCTGTGTCGTATTTTGATTAAAAGAGAACGCAACGCGCGCGCGTTTCACGCGATACAAGTCCCGTGGGGCGTACTTTCTGGCGTTTGGCTGGCAGTTCTCTTCTACGATATATCGCGTTTGTTTCTATTTGGTTGAATCATTCACGGTGCCAGCACGCGTGCGTTCGCGTCGGTCGGTCGGTCGGTCGGTCTCTGGAGCAAGTAAGCCAGAGTTGCGAGCAGAGCAGTGGTACAGCGGAGGTTCGAGCGCGGCTTGTTCCGACGCGCAACGTTTGCCAAGATCAATAGACGGGCCGCGAGCCGTCATCCCGGCGACAGAGAGCCCGCTGGTTTTGATCTCTCGCGCATGCGCTCTCTCGACTTTCCCCAAACCATGCTACATACCTCACCTCAACTTATATCCCGCACTGGCGATAACGCTCACAGCAAATCGGACGCAGAGCGACAATCGCGACGACAGACTACGAGCGCGCCGGAATTCGTGCGCCAAGCTGTGCGTTTACCTGTACTACTGTCGGGATTAAACGCCAGCTTGTCTGACGGTAACATCTTCATGCAGAGAGACCAATTGTGCGCGAAAAGCCAGGACACTAGCAACTTAGTTGCTGAACGACAGTAGAGCAAATTACAAAAATCTGTTTGCACATTCCTACCAATCAAAATAACATTGAATATTGTCTCTTTTATATTTAGATATTTTACATATATCTCTTTATCTTTTATCGTTTTTTTGCAGCACATATTGTATTTGCGAGAAAAAAGTATTTTCTGAATTCAGACAAGATAGTTATTGAAACATATTTCGAAACAAAATGAGATAAGCAGAAATATACACAAATCTCGATGTTGGTAGAGAATTATTGTCGAAGTTGTCGGATCATAGTGAAATATTGAAAATACGAAGAAGCGATATTTTGCATAACGAGAAATAAAAAAGAGACAAAATAAAGTAAAAAGACGTGTAAACGCAGCTAAAATAAAATACAATGCAATTTTTTTCTGTCTGAAATATATGAGAGATTTTGCATGTATTGTTAAAAAATATTTCTATATCAGACGAGCGTGTCTTACATTATTTCATGTAAATTTGAAAAAAATCAACTTTAATCAGATTATATATTCGTAAATTTGACTTAAAATTGCTCTAAATAAAGATAACACATATATTCGGTCTGGTTGCGTTACGCTCGCACGTGTAATGCGCATTATTTGCGCTCCAACAAACGTAAGGACCGGCGTCTCAATGTCGCATATATATACGCAAATACGCGCTCTTCGTGTTATTACTTACGTACATAGGGTCTGCTCAAATGCAAAAATATCATCGTCCACTCTTTTTAACGCGCATCGCCGCTGTTGCGCGTCAAAACGCGAAAAAGATACATGCCGCAACGGAAGAGAGAGATAAAGATAGATAGATAGAGAGAGAGAGAGATACGCGGTCGAATATTTTTCATAAAATAGCACGGAACATGCATCTGCAAATGGAACGTCTTTTGATGCGCTTCTTTTCGCATCTCTTTCATGTCGCTAGTATACACTCTCGGTGTTTTATACATTCGAACAATTCAATATGAAACCAACGCAATCGAAAGAGTACGTATCCGAAATGCGCATAGATAGTAACAATAATATCACATTGCTGTTTCATCTTTCATAAAAAACAAATGTCAAACGCTGATTCATTATTGCACGTAGTGTGTGATAACTCGCCAAAGTGATTTCTTACATAAGCTCTCACATTTGCAACTGTTACAATAGTCAAAATTTGAGTTAAACTTCAAATTGCTGGTTCATACGCGTTATTTTTTATCCCATGCGATTTTCACTTTTTTTTGTATCTGAAAAAATAGTTCGGCGGAAAAAATGTTTCAAGCAACAGTGAAGTCATTGATGTCGTAAGTAATTTTTTATTTTGGCTCACTACGTACGATAAGGCAGCGTTTGACATTCTTCTGAAAGATGAAACTTGTTAATGACAACAGCAATGTAATACTACAATGTAATAGTGCATGTGTGTGTAAACAGAAAATAAAGTATGTATATAGAAAAAAGAATAAATGAAAAGCGAACGAATTGCGATGACAAAATCGCGAATATTCAAAGAAGTGCGTTTCTCATTTTATCAAAAAGCAACAGTTTAATTAGACGCAGAATAATGAAAACTATTAAATCAAGCCGGATCACCGAAATAGCAGGCAGTGCAGACACGATAATCGTCGGTCGTTTCATATGGACAGGTGCGAGTGGATTCTTAATTAAAGAAGAAGAGATGAAAATGGAAGAACGACAATTAATTTTCTCGTTTGTCTTTCAACAATATGATATTGTTTAAGAAAACGAGAAAATATACTACGTACATATGTTGTTGTGTATAAAAGCATAATTATTAAATTCTTCAATAAATAATAGAAGTTAAAAATGTTTTATCTGGATATAAACTGTACGCAATTAATCTTACAAAATTCGTAAGATAGCGTAGTTGAAATTAAATTGCGCACGCGACTGTAGATTCCGCAATGCGATCCAATTTACGGTTATAATATAAATTATTGTAAAAATTATAAATATATAATATGTATATTACTGCGTACATGTGTCGAGGACAAAAATATATCAACGAAATCAAATGAAAAGGAAAGAGAAGTGGCTGCAGAAACGAGAACTACCTAAGTTAATGAGACAATCAGATAGGGTGACAACAGGCAATCAGGCAGTTGAAGTATTCTAACCTTGGCGGTGTGTCTCTGCAAGATACTACTACATTCAGAACGTCACAATGGTCATTATCTGAGTTAGATTGCGCGTCTGGAGAGAAAGAGAATAATCATAGCAGATCATATGTACTCGCAGATATTAGATTTTACAGAGAATTTGAAGAAAATAATATACATACGCACACATTTTATAAAAAAAAATATTAAAATCTCTTAGTTACTAAAAACATTTGGCAACGCGCTCTGAATTTCTGGAACAAAATTGATTATAAAATACGATCTCTTGCTGCGCATCGATATAATGCAGTAATAGAATTTAACGAGAGAGAGAGAGAGAGAGAGAGAGAGAGAGAGAGAGAGAGAGAAAGAGAGAGAGAGAGAGAAATGAGAAGTGATAGATGCAAGGTGACGAAAACTACTAGTTCATGAAACAATCAGGCAGACAGGGTGACAGCGAACGCAGGCACGACGCTAGTTGTCGGCTTAAAGCGACAGGTTAGGGTGGACGCGGGAGAAATGAGAGAGAGAGTGTGTGTGTGTGTGTGTTGGCGAAAAAAAGAGGAAAAACATAAAAGACGAGGGTGGGTAAAGCAGGTAGACAAGCAGGCAGAAAGGAAGGAATTGCGCGTGCGCGCTGAAACGGCCGGGCTAGACGCGAGAGCCGCCACTCCCGAGCGTGTAGCGGTGAACCGCGGGTGCTGACCGAGTGTCCCTGCGAGAAAATCTGAGAGAGAAAGAGAAAGAGGGAGAGAGAGAGAGAGAAAGAAAGGGTGAGGGGGTAAGAGTAAAGAGGACAACGAAGGCGACAGAAGCAGACGAGAAAAATGTCCCTCGCGAGAGGCAGGAGCCTGCGGAGACGGAGCTTATGGCAGGACACTGCCGGAAGTCGGAAGGCTCCGACTCTGTAGAACGCAGGACACAGGAAGCGTACAACCTCCAAGAGAGGATCTCGCCGCTATCTCCCTCCTCCGTCGCTCCCCCGTCCGAGTGTCGTCCCGGTGCTCTTTCCAGTTGAACACAGCGGAAATTCACGCAAACGCTATTCGAGGTGCCAAAAACAGAAAATAATAGCGGAAGATTGAGTTCCCGTGAAACAAAAGGAAAGACGAGAAAAAACTGAAGACAAGCGCGAGAAATTTCTCGATGTTGGCGAATTTTCATCGAACTGTTTCCGCGTTTCGTGCGGTCTCGCCGCGAATGACAAAACGCAAGGACGAGAACACACGCTCCGCAAACTGAAAGAAAAAGAAAAAAAAAAGCGCGTCCGTAGATTTAAGTGCCGTGAAATTGCGATCCGGTCTATATTTCGAGTGTTATCACCGGAAGAACGATCGTGAGTGATAGTGACAGGGAAGAACCGAAAACACAAAGGAGTTGTGAGGCAGAAAATTAGGTGAGAGAGCTTTGCAAGAGACGGAGAAATTTGGAGAAGAGGCATCAGACCACAGAGAGCACACGGAGAGGAGCTCGACGAGGAAACAAGACGGAGGTAGAAGGGC
>NW_018020593.1:1031581-1209142 GCF_002006095.1 Pseudomyrmex gracilis | reverse complement strand
AGGGAGGGAGGGTGAGACACGGACGACACGCAGAGAGACGCCGGGTCAACGCGCCAGGTAGCAACGCCTCGGGACAGCCGTCGACGTTTCCCTTCGTCGCCGTCTTCGTCCTTGCCATATCAACCACACGGGGTTGTGCCTCGTCTCTAAAACGACGACTCCAAGGGTGACTGCAATCATGGGGTTCTTTGACGGAAGTTTCGTTCTACTCGCGGCCACGATCGTCCTGCTTCCCGTCACGCACATAGCTCCGTTTGCATACGCTGCGTAAGTCATTATTGCTTCTTATATACACATGAAAGCATATGTAGGCACACATGATAGGATAGTCGCTTTGAAGTTGGCATGCGCTTTCCGGTGGCAGTTAACTCACTCAAATCCTGCAATAACATATCTCAAAATACGCATTATTTTATGCACAAGACGCGACTGTTTGCGATATCAAATTCTAGGATTCTAAAAAATGTCATGGCAACGAGTTGATGTCTTCTTCACAGTTGTGAAGCATCGCAAGCATTTTTTGTGGCATTATATAGTGTTTTAGTCCGCTTGTTTCAGAATAAATGTTCGAAGTGTGAGAATAAACTTGACACGTTGACGTACATTTAAAGCTTTGAAAATGTAAAATGTGATTTTTATCAACAGTTGTTTAGACAATTTATTCAATCTTCAACAAATGTAAATATATACATGTAAAAAGAAAGATAGACTTTACGTATCTCTCTCAAACTTAATTAAATATTCTTAAAAGAAAGATGTCTGAATATATACTGTTGGATAAAATATTACGTTTTTGAGGCAAATAATGACGAATGGCATTGTTACGATACGCGTCATTTATTATGCCACTTTGACAAGAAAAACAAAGTTTTATTACACGATCGTATCTGACGTCAACTCGTCCGTTGTCTATTATCAAGTGCAAACAAGATAGGTTTAGCCTTTGACATAACGGGCTACAATGAGAGCGACACACACACTCTCTCTCTCTCTCTCTCTCTCTCTCTCTCTCTCTTCTCTTCTCTCTACAGTCTGGATGCACCTTCGTGATTGCATATAAATGAGCGGATACTTGCAGACACGTTGCATACTTGTGTGTGTGTGTGTGTGTGTGTGCGCCTACCGTCTATGATCATAATACCATCCCTCGTGTCTCCAAAACGACGATAAGAAAGCTTTTTCTTTGCTCTTTTGATAAGCATAATATTTGCATACATATATATATATATATATACATGTATGTATATAATATATTGCTGTTTTAATAAGCATAATATATATCATAATATATATGCTATACGATCGAATATTGATCGTCTTAACGTGTAAACGCCACTTTTTTGATCGATTTTTGTTGATCGAAGAGTTTAATACTATAAAACAAATATTAAATTTTTAATTAATAATTAAATTTGTATATCGCGCAACGGTTATGCTATAATGTGTAATACGATATTATATATTGCAATACAATATCATTTAAATTTAGCAAATAAATATATCTTATGTATGTATCCTGTGCTAATAAAAATTAAAAATTTTGTTTTCTTTCTATTTCATTATTTATCTTTTTCCGAAAAATTTTTGCGATAATGAAAGTTGCAAAAGCAAAAATACATTTAAAATATATAAGATTTTAGCATCAAAACTACTTATTTATAACGACACAACTAAAACGCTATAAATGATAAGTAGAAGAACTAAAGAACACGAGCGGTGGAGACAAAGCGCGAGTTACATTGATGCTAAAATTGGAAAACGTTTGCTCATCCGTCGATCCCGACTCTCACCAGTAGCACGTATTAATAATCCGCAAATGTAGCTAACGTTTGTGCAGTATGAGCCAACATTATTGATTACTTTGCACGAAACATTTGACACGCTGGAAACGTGTTCGACGACACTGTTCACTCATATTCTTTTCTCATCCCCGTTGCGATCGCTACGGTTTTACTACTGAAATATATCTCAGTATCGGATGATTTATTCGCATTTTCTATCGACACGTTCTAAATATCTGCTCACAAATCAACATAAAGGAGTAAATAAGCTATGGAATCAATTGATATTTATTTTTACCGTACTCAATCTAAGATATAAAAATAACGTGGAAAGCACACATTGAAGATTCTGATTTACAGTAAAAAAAAAAACATATTTATGTATACTCGTAGCGTGAATATAATTTTCTAAATGAAAGTTGCACTTAATGTAACGAGACGTCATGTATATTGTTTTATTTAAAATGATATAAAAAATAGCGATTGCGAGAAAGTCCTTCTTTCGAAGTTTTTACTTTCAAGTTTATCTAATGACATACAAGTTTATTAAAAGCGCTTCTATAATCTTCGAATACCTTAATATCGCGCAAATCTCAAGTATTGAGCAATATCATTGACAGAGAGATACCAATTTTGTGGCCAATTTCAAAATAGTTTCAATTTATAGTAATTTATATTCAGTGAAGGTGGTAAACTAGTAGTTACATGTAGTCGGAAGGATTATCAATATTTACGCTCTTCCAGCGAGCCTCGGTCGTTCCACCTGTTTCCTTCTCAAGAGGCGCACGACGCTTCTCTCCGGTCTTCTCTAGATCTATACGAGTACCAACCACGACGTGACGTTGTAGTGTGTATCGGTGATCGCAGTAGAGCTCTCGAGCAAGAGGGTGCTCCCGACGAAGCAGAGCTCCAAATCCTCCTACGCCACTACCCTCATCAGAACACGGCGAGACTATGATCGTCGCCACCCTCGTTCGCTCTTGGACCAGTGTGTTACGCTCCGTTCTCTATACAACGAGAGAACCAACTTTTCTGCTTCACCGCATATTATCCGGACTGAGCTCGAGTTCCAATTATGCTGCTCGCCATCTTTAGTTGAGTCTTCGACAACGTTCTAACGACAGCCGTTACTTAATCTTAATAATAGTATTTATTTGTATGGGAATAGTCGCGAATTTCATAGCGACAAGAATTTATTCAGCTAGATGCTGTAAATTTATATTTAAAAAAATGAAAATATATAAGTATTTTTGCAATAAATGCACTGAATTTGGTAAAATACTAACATGCAAGACAATAACAATTATCCGAAAATATCAAAAATTCTCAGAAAACTACTTATCAATCTATGATATCTCACATCGACGTGATTCTCCCTCGTGAGAAAGAGAAGCAGAGAGAGAGAGAGAGAGAGAGAAAGAGAAACATCCTTTGGCAACCTTCCGGAATTGAAATCGTCGTGTTTTCATCGTAAGAGTATCGCCAACCACGGAAACAGACAAAATCACGCCAAATCATTCGACTCTAACTGACCTATTTTCCGCAACAGCGGCGGCACTTCTGTGACGAAACGGATTGTTGTTTTCTTTCGCACGTCTAACTCTTCTAACCTGACCTATGTTACGAGCGCGCGTTGCCAACACTACCGTCCGTCGGAAAGATAATTGTGACAACTGATATCTCACCGAGAGTGTTTTTCCATTACTGTTTCGGGCCAAAAGAGGATTTCTGCAGTTTTACCACGACATGTTCTGCGTTCCCGTAATATAGCTGTAAATAAATTGATGCTAGTGAATTATTTTTTACCGGCTCAAAAAACACATTAAAATATAAATATATGTATAATTAAAAAAAAGAAAAAATATCTAATAATGATTTGCTTAAAAAAAAGTCACATTTCTTTATAGAACACACACGTGTACCAATGCAGTTGATAATTAGTAGTTATACTAATGTAAAAGAAGAACAGAGCATTTTACGTAAACAATTAGTGTCTAGCAGCTGGCATATAAAGGCTGACAGAAATCGGACATACAGTGGTATAGCGAAGAGACGATCAGAGAAAATGACGCTTCGTTCGCAAACAGCCAATGCATATTTAATAGTGGACGATTATTAATGCGTTTATATATGCGGATGATTGATGAAATAGTCGCACAGCCTGAACAATTTATGTCACGATTTATGTGTCGTAATGATAGTTCTGTTCTATTTAATTCTGCAATCTTTTATACTTTATGTACTTAAAATAAAAATAGAGAATAATAATTTTATAATAGTTTAGAAACAATATAAAAAAAAAGAGAACAAAGAAGGAATACTTACATATAAATGTAAATTTTATACAAACTCTAAATTTTTCACATTTGACAGAGAGAAATGTAGTGTTTCTTGAAAAAATTACTGCCGTTAAATTCTTTTTATAGAGAGTATAAAATTAGAAAAACTATATGTAAATATGTAAAACTAAACCATGTAAAAATATTATATAAAGTAGAAAAAATATTTTCATTTAGAAATATTATAATATAAACATAAAACATTAAATGCTAAATCTATCTGATTTTGCACGATTTGTACAATATCCAACTTTTACAAAAAACAAATATTTCCGCCACGTCGCATTGTATTTCTTGAGACGTTATGACATTCGGCGAGATCGCGATGCGGTGACATATAACAAAACATATTTCCGATAGTACCTTCAAACTTAATCGGAATGGCGAGCCGATAACTCGACGGCGAAGAGGCGCGAACGAAGACACAAGAAAACGGATCATCAAGCAAGCCCATCTAGTTAGCTCCAAATTGAATATTCTTTGATAACTGTAATATCCGGCTGAGCAGTGCGGAGTATTCGAGAGCGGATGCGGCTGACTGTTTCTCGTGTTTTACTACTGGCGTACACAGTATTATATTCCGTTGAGCAACTCGTACATATAACCATAGTTTCGATAACAATGATTTTATCTATTTAAGTAGTTTGTCTTGGATTGATCAAACGATACATTCGAGCTAATAAATTCCGCCTTCTTTCTTATATCAGCAGTGAACTTATAATTAATATTACCAGTCGTATTTCATAAAAAAAAAAATTTGTGTTTTAAAACAAAGGTATAAATATTTAATACTTAATAATGCAATTTTTTGATATTGTCTCTAATTATTCTAAATATTTTTATTTTTTATTTCTGCATATATACGTCTAATTGGCACATTTTATCGCGAAGATGATACGTAGTGATCAAAGTCATTAGTACTTCTAGCTAACGTACTTGGACATTAAACCGAGACAGAGGGTCGAACACACACAGTTCGAGCGGTCACGCGATATGAAGACTTTCCTGTTCACTTCGGGATTTTAACTCGCGTGGCTTTTGCGCTCATAAATTCGTGCGCCGCGCGGCAAGTGTCACGATTAATATGCGGTTGTTCCGCCCCCTCTTTTCGCGCGGCCGTTGTCTACATGACCGCTACGTTGCAAAATCCGTGTCGTGACATACACACACACATAGATGCTGCACTTCCAAATTACTTTTAAATTACCACTAGGAGAATAACAAAGATTCCGCGATGGGAATGAAATAAACCAAATTATTTTGTCGTCAACGGTCGCGAATAACTGCAAGAGCGAATAAGGTAAAATTACGAACAACGCATACATAAGTAAGATATATATACATATTCTTAATTTTTTAGATTGAGAATAAAGTGAAAGAATAGCCAAGAAAAAGTGATGCAGTAAACAAATATTACGGTTAGACACTAAATGAGCGCAAAATACTCAGCGCAAAAATACTCAGAACACACTGAAGACTTGATCGCATAATCAAATTAATATGAATTAATATAAACGAGATGAATTGTATAGTAGCTTCGTTTATTTTTCGCTGTTTTCTCCGCTTCTTGTTGCCAAGACATTGCATAAGATAACATTTACAACTGAAAATTATACACACCTACAGAATCCGCACCACGCCTTCATATTTATTAATTAATAACTCAATGAATATTGTACATTTTGCAAAATGGTAAATTATAATTTTTCATTTCAGATTGACTCTTATTTAATCTTTACATTTACAGCTGTACCAAAATTTTTCAAACACCTTGTGTATATGAATAATGTTTAATTGTTCATTTTTGAAACTAAGCAAAACTAAGCAAAACTAAGCGAAGAAATAAACTTACACTGCACATAGAAAAGTTGATTTGTCGATATACGGTTTTTCCACAAGTAGTGAATATAGAAAACCAATCGATATAATATACAAAAATCACGAATTGATGTGTTGACAGAGACAACTTTTATCAGCGTACCTTGCAAAATCAAGAAAACAGAACAGATAAAAAATAAGTCGGCGTCAGTACACACATATACACACATACATACATACAAATAAACAAATGGTTTATTCCCGCTATTTTACTTTATTCGTGTAGAAATGCATTTATAAATACGTCACAAAATTGTTGTTTTTTGGATTTATCAAGAACATCGAAGCTTAGGTTCGTATGTAAATAACAACAGCAGAAGATGAGATAAAAAATATTATTACTACTGCTACAAGGGTGTGCGAAATAAATGCAGTTTAGAAACTTTTGGAATCTATCATCGTTTATAGATCATCATTTTATGAACCCGCCCGATAATTATACGCATCGCGAAGATGTCTCTACGAAGAAACATAGTTGTGAAAGCTTTCCTTTGCACGGCCGGCGACGGCGGCGGCCAGAAATGCGACAAGGTGATGAATAACATAAAAAATGTAACGATGCAAATCGAGAAATATTGGCTATATTCGCGTCCTCGTGGTACGCGTGCCGGGGCCAAAGACGAACAAAGACAACAAAGCGACAGAGTCGGCGAAAGAAGAGAAGAGCAGTCTTGCGGGAAGTCAAAAGGGGGCTGTCGGAGGTGGTTGTGGGTGGCAATGGAGAACGGGGGTTTCTCGCGTGCAGCCTTGACATGGGCCAGGAAATCAATGGGACCTCCACACAACACCGACGCAAACTCGGTCAACCGAGTCGCGCAACGGCCCACGTCCATAATGTTGTGTTATATACGCGCGCGAATATATGTATGGCATTGTCGACCAGCAATCGATGCGAGATCCTATCGAAAAACGTCTTCGCACCAGTCATCGTACTTTTGTACTTTTGAATTAAATACTCGCGACCTATCAGTCACTCTGAAAGAGTGCATTGCCGTCGCTCGGCTTACATGATGAAATTTGGTTATATAACGAAACGTCGCTTTAAAGACAAACGCGTTTAATAAAGTCAGCGAGAAGAGCGAATCATTTCATAATATTGCGAATCAAGCACATATGTGAATAAACTTAAGTATGAGTAACATAGTCTAAACTCTTTATCAAAATCAATAAAGTTCAAGTCAAATCTCCGTGTCAAATCTATGCAAAATGGCGCGAAACTATAAATGTCAAAAATAAAAGTTTCGCGTTATCGATATCGGAGTCGGTTGATAAAACGAAAAAAATATTCGGTATGTCGTGCAAAACCTTAAAGTCGCGATCTCGATCGGACGTCCATCTTGCTGTCTATTGCCAATGATGGCATCGGTGCCGATGGGCAGGAAATGAAACGACGTTTCAAAGGAAACGTCAAACAGTCCAGTAGACACGCCTCGCCGATCAGAAGCAACCACTCTATCTATTCTCTCTCCACTGATTTCTCTCTCTACATCAGATAGCAAAATAACCTATGATGCCTATTTCGCATGAATGACATTTGTTAAGTAAATGAACAAATATAAAACAAAGAAATATAAAAAAAGAAAAAAAAAGATATGTTCTGTATTCTTGAAACTATAAGGACGTTTTATATTTGTTTTGTATTATCTACATTATTTAAAAGAACTAATTTGAGAAATATATTATATTTACTGTTAATTTAAACAGCGGGTTCTTAAACAAAAACACAAACTTTACAACGGCTTTGAAAGAAATGTAAAATAATCTGTATTGGACGTCGCGCGACTTAACATGCAAATTCAACGGACGAAGTACATCGGACAAAATACATTTTGCTGTACATCGACATTATTGACCAGAAATAACAGTCGTGACAATAGAAGCCGGCCTCCGACGTAACCCGCAATCGCGACCGTGTATCTGCATGCCGGAACCTTGACGAGAGCGCGGCCAGGGCTGCCAATCAATGGCGAGGACATCACCCTCAACGACTAACGTCTACGTCCTTGATCGTCCGTTCGCCGCGCCGCGCGCACGAGCGACTAACCCGCTTATACGTTCGGAATACTTGAAGCGCCGACGAGGTCGAGTCAGGGCTACACATTCCAGGGTTAACTAGCGGTAACAAAAGTACAATAGCATCTTGTGTAAGTGCATGAATTTAAAGGAGAAAGAGCTATACATTGTCGAGACATTAGAGTCGAGCGCGGCTCGAAAAACGGCCGATGATCGTTGCGAGCGAGTACGTTATGAAAGTGCGCAATTTGCGCTACATTACAGCCGATTAATATCACACTGTTTAATCGCGATTGGCAGTTTGCAAATGCGAATCGCCGTTAGTAAAACGCGAGCCAACTTCTAACTGATCACACTCATCGTATACCAATAACAACTATAAACTATAAATATAAAATTGCGGCGTAATCTCGCATCTTCTAGCACCGGTGATCATATCCCACGCAACTTCACACATCGATTGTATCCCGCGTGTCAAGGTTATTTACTTTTATTCTCTTCCGACGCGCATTATGAATTTCTGATCAGCGTCGGAACACGTGTTCCAAGTTGTTGAGAAATATTTATAACGTTATCGACCGTATTTCCGCGTTACGTCGCGTCATCAGCGCAAAACCACCATGTCAATTATACGGAACAATTAGTAATTTACATTTAGTTTAATCGCTAAACAAGAACTTTTGAATTCGGAACTTAATGTCGTTTGTTATTCTTATGGAATCAACAGCAAATGGCAAAACAAAATCTATATCTGCATAGAAAAAAAAAATCTTCCTTGCTCCCTAAACAATCACATAATTGACGGCGATCGATACAATATGAGATTTTTCTCTGGCGAACGTACATGTAGTTGCTGGTCTGTATTTACACGGACCTCTCTTGTAAGAGAGTCAAGGAGTATATAGCCGGCTGAAAAAAGCACCGTCGACACCGACACGACAAACCCTCCCTTGTATAAAAAGCCACAGCAATCACGCGGTATACTGGCACGCTAATGGGGCATTGATATAATTAACTGCTGTATACTTGCTTGCGCACTCTTATCGAACCGACAACATACGTTGCTGAAGCTGCCACGAATGCATGCCACGAATAAAAATAGTATCAATATATACGGTGACTCAAGTATGTTTTCTTGTACATTTTAAAAGCACGTATCAGCGTGTTTGTATTCGCGAGACATGAAAGTGAAAATTAAAAGACAGTGATATAAAAAAACACGCACAAAAAATATAAAATAGTATACGATAGATAAGATTTTGAGTTCGCTCATAAATTTTTTGCAATAATAAGAAAGCACCCCGATGCTTACGACTCCTTGTAAAACGAGACACGCAAAATACACTGCAGTACTGGCGCGCACTCTTGTGCGAGCACGCGATCGCCTCATTTTCGCAGACTTCTATTCCTCAACTTGCGTCAATGTATATTACGTATTTGAAACCTGTATTTTTATTTAACCCACACAGCTGCATGAACGCATTGAACAAAAATATGATACATGTGATGTAGATGGGAAGAAAAATTGATAAAATGATACTACAAATACAAATCGAGCAAAACAATAAAATGTGTACGCAAAAGAAAGAGAATATTTAGAAGTTGTACGCGTGTGGACAAGCGAATATGTCGAATAGTGAGAACTAAAAAAAAATATTTGCGTGCAATGCACGAGATAAGTTCTTTATACTTGTTTTTTCTTTACATTTTGCGAGTTATCCAATTCGATAGAAAAGTATATATTTTACTTTTTTAGTGCTCGGACTGTACGTCATGTTCGTATTCTAAAAAAATAAAAGTACTCTTTTATATGTCAAAGACAATGTGTAAAAACAGGTAAAGTAAATTAAAAACCTGAAGGAGAAGCGGCGCTTTTGTCTCAATAAAAACAGAGTTTTCTGCATACAACTAGAATTCACGTAAATGCTACAAATTTTTATAATAACTTATACGAAGTTAAAATATTTTAATCAATTTCCAGTCATATAATGTACGCGAGATTCCCGAAGTAGTTTTGAGGTTTCTCACTTTTTTACGCTATAGATTTTAGCGTGCTTTCCAAGCTGTGCGATTGCGTGCACGATCCAAGATCGACTCGCGCATACCTTGAGTAAAAACGGCACGATATTAACGGCGACCTTACTTTATTATCACGCACAGTCAACATACACACATCATAAGTAAGTTCGCACGACTAAATTTTTTCTTTCCGTGACTCTTTCTCGCTCTCTCTCTCTCTCTTTCTCTTCCGCGATTAATTCCGCGATCAAAATGCTAATGTATGGTAACGTCAAATTGATGCGATTTGTGTCGTCGCGAATCGACGCATGCAAGTAATCGATTAAGAACGCATATATAGATCATAGAAAAGAAAAAATTAATTATTGATTAATGTTGATATTCTTTTTGATTAAATATGTACAGTTAATTACAATAGGATGTGTATTATGTGCTTAGAGAAGTCAGAATAGTTCTCCCCTATAGTTTTTTCGCAAATAAAACAAGTATTAGTAATAACGTATTTGTATATCTCATGCGCACCTGAAGCGTATTGCAAATCGAAGCTACAGATTATTGCATGATCAATACATGTACATCACATACAAACTCAGTTAACCAGTGTGTCAAAATTACTAATTGTAGTAATTTATGAATTAACGCTGAACATAATTATTGTTTGCGTCTACAAGCTTTGTAATTAATTAAAAAAAACCATTAACGTTATGTAATTTGCGTGTATCAATTATGTTCATAATTTTAAAATTTCAATTTGCTGTTTATTTTACAATCGAATCGAAATAAAAACTGAGATCTGTTAATGTTTTTACACAAATAAACTCTACATTAAAAAAGAAAGACAACATTAATATAAATTATCATGTGGATAATTAATTTTCAAACTCTGTCAATTTATTCTATTAATAAGAAGTTTCTGCACAATATAAAGTTTATTTATAGCAAGTCACCATTAAATTAATCGCCATTAAAATACATAGAAATCATCTTCATAAAATTAATAAGTTCGCAGTTATTTGATTCTAATACCTCGTTAATAAATGACGTTAATTATCCGGTTTTAGCCGCGCGTATATTTCACGAAACACACACATCCTGCAACGTGGTTAATTCCTTATCCACGTCCGGTAGCCGGATGAAACTCGTTGGACACAACCGAGAAATCAGAGTAATCCAGGCGTCGGGCAGCGTTGCATATGGAACTCTCTCCATGTATTCGTGTATGTACTTTGTCTCACACACGCACACACGGACGGGTATATATCGAAATCGGAGTGTTATTAAGCTCGAATATTCATGATCGATATATCCGAAGCTTTTTAATTAATGTCTAGGTAATAGATTACAAGCGCGACTTGTCTGATACTTGTCTCTTTCCTCGATTGCTTTAATTAAAAAACAATAAAAGTACAAACACACAAATTGATTTTTTGCCCACTTTATTACGAACAATTGGAGGAAGAAATATTAATTTATCAAAATAACATGAGAAGCAGAAAATAAATCGAATCGATTTAAAAATCGTTTTGTTCATCTTTGCTTACTGAAAAAGTCGGTTGTTCGCCCGTGTAAATGCGTTTGTCTGTGAGCCACAAACATTTATGGACACACGGGGTACGCCGCGATTACGTCGGCGACGACATTATCGGAAAGTGCATTACTGACGTCTGCCCTTGCGCGGATCTCTGCGCGCGCGAGATGCACTCAGCACGAATGCGCTTTAAACGGCCTCTTACCTTTCCGATCAGACCGTGACGATCGGCTCGGAAGATATTAACGACACTCTGCGATGACGAAGGATAGATAGGAAAGCGACTATATAGATATATAATGCGACGAGAAGATCGCATCATCACAGAAACTTTTATATTCGAACGCTAATATTGATATAACCTAATGATGCTTTTGCGCAGCACAATTATTTTATAGTTTTTTTAAACCTCTAATAATTCATATTTTAATTTCTATAAGTCCAACCGACACGGATGAAAGATAAAAAGTGCATATGCGTAACACGCGGTAATAAAAATGAATATCTCCGACAAAACTTATCTCTTTATGTGGTTTATTGAATAAACCACAATCTTTTTCTATCAAACAATTTTTTTCTATTGAATCAAAAAGTCGATATATCTTACTCGAACGTGCAGTTCACACCGGGACAGTTAATTTAATATAATAACTGTTTTTTTGTAACGTATAAAACGGATGTGGGAATAAATAAATGCGCTATAAAAGAATCGGGAATCTAAAGTGGCAACTATCGGGAACGCAGATCTCTGTTGTTGCATGTTAGATTTGCGTCAGATAATCTGCGAGCAATTGCAAAGTCGCGTTTATCAGAAACGTTTACACGCAGTTCTTTGCTTTTTCACCTCTTTTGCACTTGTTACCACAATTTACAAAATAAAAGACAGAAAGAAAGAAATTTCGAAAAACTCGAAATATCTGTGTGAAAAAAAACAGCGCATTGTGCTACACATATATGTTATTGCGAAATAATTGAGACAATCGAGAATTGTAATAACACGAGTCGATATATCGAAAGGTTCTTCTCATCTATCGCAAAAATAAACCGTAGTCGAAACAAAAACGAAAAATGAAGCGCCGATTGTTCGAGTCGATTTCATTTTACTAGTAGTACATCCTGGCACGAAGGTAAAACCATCGCGCGTTTTCAAGAGTCAAACTCAGTGATTGGCAGATCGACGTAAGCCACGTTCGTGTCGGGTCCGCTCTCGCTCCGGCGCGGCGTAGAGAACACGATAAAGCGTAACTTTATGACAAGGTCTTGGTACACCATTCACGTGAAACTGCAGCTCGCAAATGGCTTGAACTTCGCGAGAGACGCGCGTTCGAATCGTCACTAAGATAGAACTGACTGATAGAAGTAACTGATCAATTTCTTACAAAAAACCGCTCAACTGCACCTTTTTAAGAAGTATTTCGATTTCGATTTAAAATTTATATCTCGAAATAACACAACTTTATATTCTCGCAAAATTGTAATTGTAATTTGTTTATTTGTCGATATACTTTATTTTCCTGAGTATCAACTACTATACATATATGTACAATTTTTCGCGATTCTTATCTGTACGTGAAAATCTTTCTTTTGTCCCGAACAGAATCGCAATTTCCGTTTACTGCTTATTGCTTATCGATCGTATACCAATCCTTGTTAAAATCATTGCGATTTTGCGTGTCCGACTTACGTTAGACAATCTCGTATATCTCGTTATCGTCGATAACAGTTGTCCGTTTCTACCACGTGCTACTTTTGCCACAACATCGTTCATCACACTGCGTTTTACAAGATTTACGACTGCTTGATTATCTATTGTTAAGAATGATCTAGCAATCGTCGAAGTTCTTCTAGCGAGTTTCTCCGTTTGAGTAGAACCTCGCTATATCAATCAGAATAACATCGATAAATAAATAAGTGCAAAACCTAGGACTTATGTACATGTTTTATGTTTTTACACCGAGTTTGTTACGCGCATGACGAAAGAGCAAGAAGGCCACATTTGCAGACAGAAAACGACAGTCGATTAATTTCGTGCGTATTTTGTTCTTTCTTAGTTATGAAAAGACCTTAGTAGCAAATGTACGCTCACATACACACACACAAAGTTGGTAGTGAGTTGCCGGCGTAAGAATAACGTTTTATTGTATCGGAGGTTGGTTGGCATGCTTATTACGTACGGTAATAGTAGCATAGCCTCGCACACATCACGTTGGCGTCTCGTCGGCGATGAGAGAATTGAGGCAATTCACTTCGGAATTTTTCTAACTGCATCGTGACTTGCTGCGATTTGCGGAACTACAGAGATCAGTGCAGACTTCCAATTTTTGATGTATGTGTGCGTCAACAATATTATTCGCATTTTTTATATGCGCACAAATATGCACAACCGTAATCTTTTAATCCGATATTATTACACGAACAAGAATTTGCCTTCAAGCTCACGCTGAGTTGTGAAGTTGACATAAAACGATCAAAGCATGGGAGCGTATATCACTCGACTTGATGGTATTTTATTGCCGCACCTCGCTATAAATCGTCCCGACCGCTTAATGATAAAACGGTGGTGGTAACGATATTAAAGGCGCCGCATGGTACACATATTCCGTCAAAAGTGAAAATGATTGTAATAAGGTCATATTTTTTTCTTTAACTGACAACTTTTTCTGAAAAAAAATATACATATATATACATATATATGCATGGTGCTTAAAGATTGTCTTGATCCGTGCGTGATATAAATATACAATGTAAGATACGACGTGATATACATTTTTCTTTACATGAAAAGAAACTTTTAATTGATAATATTTATTATCACACAAAATGATCAATTAGATATTGTACAAGTGCATCGATGGATGAAGCATTTAGTATTCGGTGATAACAGCCAGTAGTTATTTCCTCAATATGATAATTTGCGTTGTGAGCAAACGATACTGATAATCACATATCAGCACGCTCGCATAAACACTTATTTGCGCGTATAGAGTAATTAAATACTAATTAAATTGCTGAAACAACTGCATAGTAATAAAAAAACCGATTATACATTTCTTTACTATTTTATAAACACACTAAAATCTGAATGAAATAAATTGCTCGGAGTTCCGATCTAAAATTCGGTTTGTTGCGGCATAATTGTGAGAAAATAACATAACATATTCGCGATATTTTGTCATTGTGAACGAAATCTTATATCTTTGTTTATTTGCTTTAGACAAATGTGTACGAAAGCATTTTTTTCTTACAATATTTGCGAACTGTCAACATTCTTGTGTGCTAACAGCCCAAAATGAGCAAGGACAAAAATGTAGAAAACTAAAATAATGTACCGAACGCTGAAACGTCGGTTGTTAATAATCGTAATAAAGTACTAGAAACTCGTCCTCTATCAAAGCACTGCCACCAACGAGGACGACATCGCCGTCGTTTATATCATCGATCTTTGTTAATTATGCAAGCTATGGTCGCGACCTTTAATGGCTTTAATAACGGAGGTGCATGCTCTCTGCGAGATGCAAACGGCCAGCATAAATTGCAAGAATAATCCCCTTCTTCTTCTTCTTCTTCTTCTTCTTCTTCTCCTCTCTCTCTCTCTCTCTCTCAACGCGCTTCCATTGCCTATTCCCACCGAGTCGCGACGATATTCCCATTACCATACAGATATATAACGCAATTTTATTGTCGCCTAAGCTAACGAGAATGCAGCATCTTAATTATTAAAAATAACGAGACTGCAGTTAGCTGGCAACCGCTGCGACTGTACACGGTTATTCGATAAATTGTCCGCAATCTCCGTTTCTTGTGCGGTCTAGAAACACTTATCTGAATCTTTCCCAATCGGAATCACATCTGCTTCAAAACGTTCAATCGAGTTAACGGAATATAACTTCTAGAACACAGGTGATGCTCCGATGATTAATCATCCGGTTTTATTACTATTTGCAATAACAAAAGAAAATCTCATCATTTGATCTAGACTACTTAGATATTTTCATTGTTAATAATTTTCTCGTGATAGTTAATCTTACTATTAAGTAAGGATTTTGTATCTATAGTTAGTGCCTCTTACCACTAAAAATATCCACGACCATGTACGTATGAGCGCACATAATCAATAATTACGTACGTTTTATATTTACGTTGGCATTACTCTGCAGCATAGAAATCTCGCTCGCTTTACGCTCAAATATTATTAGAATAATACTCAATTGTTAATTATTCAAAATCTTCACAATTATTAAATTTTCTTTATTTTAATCAAATATTGACGTTATTATAATTGCAACAAGTTAGTTATACAAATTAATTGTAGTAGTTATTTGTGCGTGTGTAAAATGTTTATCGTAGAATATGAAAATACATATGAATGTCAACATTTTTTAATATAAATGTGTAAAACTTGAATTTACATAAATGAATTAGATTATAAATTAACGAAAATAAGACAAAAAAAGCTATTGAACTTTTTGCATAAAAACAAAATTTACAGCTAAGTGAAAAGTCACATATAATTACAAAGTCGATATATTCAATTACAGCGAATATATTTATGACTTATTGCCAGCAAATGTTACATCACTTCACGACATGTCGCCGCAATTTTTACAGAGCTTTTCGGTGTGAGAGTGTGTGTTTTATTTTCGCAATCTGGCTCAATAGCTCGTTATCTGTATTCCCAAGAGCATCGCGTGTTCCGTAGATAAGCTTATTACGAATCTGTAAGAGGAACGATGAGAAACTGAATTCCGCCAAAGTACCGAGACATCGTCGTTGTTATTCTTGCCTATCGTTGCTTGCCGACGCGTTTATCTACAATCTTAATTTAATCGTCATTCGTGATCACGCCGTAACAAAACGAAAAGAACAACGAGTGGCAATGAAAGAAAATGACGTCTTCGTCGTTACTGACGATATCAACTTTGTCCCGCACCTGTATCTTCAATCTCTCATTTATTCGTGATCACTGTTATAGCTTCCTTTGTTTACATTCATAAGTGAATGCGCACGTTCGCGAACGAAAAGCACGTCGAATGGTGTCAAAGACGAATGAAGTTGTCGTTTTTATCACGATGGTCACCGAGGTCATACCTACAATAATCGGACGCGCGCATTTTGTGATGTGGTGTATCAGTTTAGTTATTCTTAAAATAAAGTTATAAATTTTGTACAAGACATTGTTGCGCGCGCATTTGAGTGATATGTAATGACTGTCATCAACCGATAAAATCTTGAAACGATTGTTTTCTTCGGGAAATTCTCTCGCTTCTTTTTATAGCATAATCGGACGTCATTAGAAACGAACGTAACACAACCGGGGACTAGAAATGCTGACGGCGAGTTAGACGTCATCTTGCGTTTAATGGGACGGCTTGTTTTTCTCGCGTTTCAGGTCCGCCTGTCATCTACCTAAATACCGAAATCATTGTCTCGGAAGTGTCGACACGCTCGAGAAACAAGAAATACAGAAAGGATGAAAAGATTTGTTACGCGGTTTTACTTGCGGATTTGAAAAAAACGTGGAACACAAAAAGAACAAATTGGATACAAAGAAATCGATTAAAATGAAAATATATTTTACTGTTTTGATAGAGAAAAGAAATAAAAATTTCAAAACATCTGTTACGAAAAAAACAAATTTTGTTGACTAATTGAAAAGTTTGTCATCACATTATAAATGTATTTATAATATGTTAAAAACTTCTCGGAAAAAAATATATATATGTGTATAAAATAAATATAAGTTTTATAAACTTGTATATATATACAAATAGTTTTGTGATTTTACATAATAATATTTTTACAAAATAATGCCTTGAGGAATAATGTCAGGAAAAACATAAATACAAAAGCAAAACACAGTTTATATTCCTATATTCTTTTTTCTAAAGGACATCAAAGAAGTATACTCAACTTGATTTTTTCATAGCTGGCTCCAAATACTCGCAATGTCATTCCATTTGTATTTGTGTCCAAAACCTTAAACTTATTCAATTGAACCTGCCTCCACATATACTCACATAAAGCTCAATGACTGTAAACGTCAGGTTCAGTCGCTTTGTATCGTTCTGCCACTCACGTGAGCGCAAATCTCATGCGACATATAATAAAATGAAGCACATAAAAAACACTCTCGAAAATGGAAGCAAAGTTAAATTAATGTGTAAAGTTAAGACACAATAGGTTTCTCTCGAAAAGTACAAGTAAATTAATAATAAAAGATATATCTATGTATATATATATATATACATATCCTCGAATCTCTGTCAAGTTATAATAATTAATCGAAGATAAAACAAACTTTGAAAACACACGTGCGATCAATTTACATTGATGATAAAAATTCTAGTTCAGAGATTTAAAAATCACTCTTGAATTTGTCGTGTAATCTCATTTCAACTTGATGGTATTGCTTCCCCAACATATTCCTGTAGGACCTATAAGTGCGAGATCCCAAATATACACAAACAGCCAAGGGGTTAAAGCAACCGCATATTCCCTACCGTCGTCATAACCCACATAGAGGGCGTCACACCGAGAGGTAGAAAGGGGTCGGAGGGTGCCCAATGACGTCAGATTCGCACGAGCACAACCTTACACAGATGCGTCGATAACCTACCCTACCAGATGCTGCGTTCTGTTTTCTCATCGACTCTTCGGAGTTATATAATGTACATTTCTCGCAGAAAATCTATTTCCTGCAGCCTATGTTCGTTCGGATCTGTTCATCTTCGCGCATAAATAAGTCCATAAGTTCCAGAAAATCTGCCTCGTATGCGGTGAACAGGTGACATATGTAATTCTTTTGGTGTTTCACAAAAATTTATGCGATCTATATCACAGAGTGAGGACGAGATTAAATTTCAAAAAGGAGAACTGCGGAGAGAAGAAAAAGTCTCACGACAACTTTGAGATTAAAAGATGAGGTAGACTATAAAAGAAGACATAAAGAAGCGGGAAGATATTGTAATATTTTTCAATAAAGAACTGAAATCGATACATTTGCAATACCGAAAAAAGACCGAATATTAATAAAATGTCAAAAACGCTCGAATTAAAACGCAAGTCGGAATCCTGGCGGATTTACAGGAAAAGGTCAAAATTACACGTAATGTGCGTAAGCAACGTTTATAGGTCGGTATTATTCTGACGTGTATAATAAATTAATTAGAGCGCATTAATTCCTTTTTAAATGTACTTCTGCTTGCGGGCAGAAAAGGAATATACGCATTATTATACAGTAAATATAGTTATAAACATAGACGATTTATGTGCAGTGTACGCAGTTGAGATTAATTTCAAGCAAAATATGTCTGCACGCGTAACGTACAAAATATTTAACATTTAAAAATGTATCACGGACGAATTTTATTTATTATTTTACTATCACACACGCTAAATTCTTAAAAATGCTTCCCTAACTCAGTTATAAATTGATATTTCAAACGACGTATGCAAAAGAAGTTTATTTTTTGTGTTTTTTAATTTGAACAAATTTATGTGCGATTGATCGGACGGTGATGCTTCGTAGAAGATTTTCATGTATATTCGGGTGAAAGTTCAGCAGCGCGGAAGAAGTTTGCACACGCAGAAGGAACGAGAAAGGAATGAGTTGCTTGCTTTACAGACATTGACAAATGGATCCGCCGGTCCATCATCTCATCCCACTGCCAAATGTATCTTGCAGCATACGATCAGATGGATGTCCGTTCATATCGAGCGCGTTCTATTTCCAAGCTTTTCGACGTTATCTGATCCTGTTTGCAAACACAGCTCGAACCTACTATCACGCACGTTATTTATTGTCGTCTCTAATACACAAAAATACTCTAAATCTTTTACATGAATGCGCGCATTATTATGTCTTTGCTTGTGTACGCGGGACATTGAACAATTATCCGAAAAAAAGACGATGATACGCGCGCATCTCCCTCGGCGATGAACAATTCTGCGACATTAACAAACGACCGAACGAATTCTCAAAATATCCCGATTTAGACTCTGAAGACGTAAAACTCTTTCAAAAGACTTTGTGAGAAACGTTTTTATAAAAACGTCAATAATATAATGTAAGAATATTTGTAGCAAAAGTACATTTGTGGCATATTTAATAATATGATACGAATATTAAAAGTTTTCACGACTTTGCGATTTCCCGACTCTCTCTCTTTCTCTCACAGTAACGGTTCGATGCTGAAATTAGCAATTAAATTGTACCGAAAACTAATATACATAACCGACTCGTAACCTAACCCAACCTAACCTAACCAGCCTCATTGCTGATGATATATTGCATCCGGCGATCGGCAGCGCATAAAGTTGCTTTTTCGTTCATAACTCGGTTCTCGTTCGCTTGCTTAGCATGAATAATTTATAACCGATCTTCGGACAAACGCTTGAATGTTTGGCAAAGCAAGATTAGCCCCGGGATTGAGAACGAAAAAGAGAGAGAAATGCGAAAAGTCAGGACGCGCGATTGATATATAGCGAGGAAAGAAGATGGGGCCGACACAACGTCTCGTAGTCGATAACTTCTTAATTGCGAGAAGAGACTCTTATAAAAGCCTCGAGACTTCCATCTCTCAAAGACATCAGCAGCCACTCAATGTAGTCGGCGATGTCTCCTGGCAAAGATGCCCGCCGGTTATTTGACATTGGCTTGAAAATAAATTGCACAGAATCGCTGCTAATGTAAGTGCTGGTGAACGAGGTCGGAACAAAAGTCAGTGTTTGAGAAATGTTTATTTCTTGAACTTTTATCTGGGAAAATTAAAAGTGCATTTCTTATACACACTTATTAGCATATATACTGAAGTACGTAAATATCGACCTAAATAAGTTGCGGAAAATAAAATGCAAGAATTTTTAGAAAAAATTAGCAAGATGATTTTTTGTCATTTCTTAATGGCAGGAAAATTGCGACAAGCAACAGCTAAAAAAAAAAGAACATAGCAAGAAAAAAGCAAAAATAAAGCGAAGAAAGTGGATAAGAGAACGTAAATGAGTAAGAAGATACGTCGGCTGAGTTCAGAAGAAATCGCGGGGGTCAAGAGAGCTCTTAGAAATCTACGAGATTGAAATTCGAGCCGTTTTCGTACGCTCGGGGGCAATCTTCCTTATTTACGAGACTTTCAATTACACCTTTGCTCTCGAGCACATTCGTTTAATTGAAATTCTCGAGTAAACAGAATGTAATAGCGTAGATCTCGATATATTTTTGATTAAATATATTTTTATGTACATAATCCAAGCATTATATTCGGAGCGTTATATTACTTTTGTACTTTACTTAAAAGTGATGAAATCGATATGTAGACTCTTGAGTTCGAGATAGCGTTCGAGAGCAATAGCAAGAAAAATGGATTTCTACGAGGCACAAGAGAGAACTTTTCCGCACGATCTAAAGAATGTGCAAGCTTCTGAAAACATTGTCTACAGAGAGAGAGAGAGAGAGAGAGAGAGAGAGAGAGAGAGAGAAAGGAGAGCAACGTTTTTGGAACAATGAAGCATAAAACGCGTAACTATGACGTTGACAATTTTTTGACGATCTTCCCGAACAGATCCGTGAAAGAGAAAATACAAACGCAAAACTTTTATCTCTTTCTTATTGTCGCTAAGATCAAGTGTTTTGAAGAATGTTTTACAGATATTTCAGGCGATCAAAAATGTCATCCAAAAGATACTTTTCTTTTTTTTGTCACAAGTGACGAGAAGAAAATTACGATTGCGCAATTCAAAATTAATTAAAGAAACAGCAGCATCGTCTTTCTTTGTCTAATACAGTTTAATTTTTCAGAAAATTTTATGTATATTTGTATATATATATATAATTATATATGTAAGAAGAGAGAGAGAGAGAGAGAGAGAGAGAGAGAAGACAATGTTTTAAATAATAATTTTGCGGAAATGAGAAGTTTGATGATGCGCTAAAAAACAATCTATCTATATTTTCGCGCGTACATCTACACGATATCATCTACAGCGTATTATTCGCACTTGTTCCCAGGGTAGATATCTGTGTCTTCAATCGATACGCTTAACCTCTGACCTATTATCATAGTTCAGTAGAAGTTCTTCGTGAGATATTGCAAGACTTCAGACTGCGATTGCAACGAATCGTTTGATAAGATCGTTTTAGATATGCGCATATAGGTATAGGCAATTAAAGATGCTTCGATTAGACTAAGTTTTACAATTTTATCACATTCTGTAATCTTAATTACTAATACTTATTATTTCTTATATAATTATAATTTATTGTATTTTAATGTAATCCGATTTATATACAAAAAAAGCATCAAAGTAAAAATAATTAATGCAATCGACCGAACGTGCGTAACAACAAGAAGATTTATATCAAGTTGCTGAGATGTTCAAAGCTTATTTTACTATCATTAGTCGGAAACGGCATGCTGTTTCGCATAAACAAGCGAGTATAATCTCGAAATATGGCAATTGCGGCTTTCATGACTAAATAGCACTTGTGCTTTTTGCAAAGTAGACTGAGTATAAACTAGACTACGTTTATTTCTTTGATTTATAATTGATTACAAAATCCCGTGAACCTAATCGCGGAGACACACTGTAGATCGTATAGTTCACACTTGAAATCTTGGTCAGTGGAATAGAACGCAGCGAGCGCATGCACGATAGTGATTAGTTTAATTCGTGCAACACTTTACAAGCTCGCAACAACACTTGCTTTCTCTGTAGAACTATGCGCGATATTAATGCACGATAAAGTAGATCGTGTCTTGAACGTTTCTCTACCTTTCTCACGTGTACACCGATTGTAGTAAGTAAGGTAAAATATTGTTTTATTTCTGTTTAGTTCATTAATATATATAGTTGTATACATATAATATTATATACGTGTCTATATTGTCACTAAAAATTAAGAAGAAAAACTTATTTTGTGTTACGACCCAAATGAGTAAAGATTGCATGCATGTGCGCTTTTATCTCTCTCTTCCGATTGAAGCGCTCGTCGATTTACACGACTCGATCTGCAAATATCGCGAAGATATTGCGTGATTTTCAGTCAAGATTGTACGTAACTTTGCGTGATTCAAAAATCACCATCGCGAGTGCTTATGTGTGATTTTGCTGAGCCAAGCAGAAATCGTTTCCCAGATACGGAGTTGCTCTACTTAACTGAATCAGAATCGGCTGTTACCTCATTGCGCCCATTACATCCGGTTCTTGTAGACGGGTAATACAGAACCGTATTAGAGCTCTCCGCGCGGCAGACTCAAGAGCCGTTTGTTTGGCTGACCAAGACCATTCGTACTCACTGACCCGTTAAGTCAAGAACAGAAACCTACTGCATTTTATGCGTCCGGACGCTCAGCCGTATATCTATTTCTCGTGTGTCATAAAGATTGTTACATCCATTATATCCTTCCGATTTTGTCTTTCGAACGATGCGATAAAGTATCAGTTTATAGAAGCTTGTGTGATAACGTATCAAAACTATACTTGTCTCTTTTCTTTTCTTTAATTCATAAAATATAGAAAATTGTTTTTTTTGCAGGCAAACTGTCCCAGGTGGTCCCATGTTGGGAGGAGACGTGAACATCTCCGCAATATTGGATTCATTTTCCGTTAGTTACGATAAAAGAGTAAGGCCGAACTACGGAGGTGAGTAGAGATTTGCTTTTTCTCATCTTTCGATAATCGGAATCATTCAACCACCTTAACGTGGGTTTTGTATTGTGCGCAAAACTTGCGTTTCGTGTATGTTCACTTTGAATTGTTTAACTAAATATGTCGATAAACTTCGGGATGTCGCTAACTACGCATCAAGTTTTGCGTACGAAAGCTTTCCTCATTTTATTGTTTGTAATCGTTGCACTATAAAATCTAAAATAAACGTTACCTTGCAGCCAACGAAAACGAAGGAAAGAATAATATAAATATTAGTATCTTCGACAATTGGATATTAATGTAGCCGTGATTCTAATATTTCAAAGTATAAGGGAGGTGAGATATATAAACATAAGAAAACTGACCGAAATACTGACACATCGGCACGATCTACTGAATTGGCAAGCGAACAGAGAATCGACACGAACGGCTTTGTTAATTCCACTTCGTTCGCTGCAAAAAAAACGCGGAGTAAAACTTTACGTGTGCTCGGATAAAACAAAAAAGGTAACCATCGCATTTTATTTTAATCAAACATTGAGATATAACATAAATTAAAATACACACTAATAGAGTAAATAAATGTCAGAATTAAAAAACAAAAAGAATAATGACGACATTGATAAATATCGACACATAAAGTACAAGTATTCCAATTGACGTAACAATAATACGACTGCAATAAGACATCGCGAAACGTGTTGCAGGAAATATTTTTGACGCGGTTCGCCATCACTCACATTTATCGTTTACAAAACTGACTGACTCTCGAGCGTACTATCGTTACTATAAAACAATTCTGACAAGAACAGCGCGCTGTAGCATGTGTATGCGAATCGCATCCTCTTTCCTTGACAAAGATGTGTATCGCATGACCACCGAAAAAGAAATATACATCAATAAAAACCATCACAAGTTCCTGCAAAGACGTTTTATTTACAAAGACGGCGCGTAAATGCACCATACACGTACATATATAAGTTTAAACACACACAACATGTTCTTTTTTAACTTCAACTAATTTATGAAAACTCAATTACGGAGCGACTTTCATGCGGAATGGTCGCTTTAAATAAATATCAAGCGATTTTATCGATTGGGAAGCTGTACGATTTTCGCTTGAATAAACTGGATGCTTATAAAACACAAAAATATTATAGCGTTATTAAGCCAGTTTTGAATAAGCACATCAGTCAAGAATTGATTAGAAGCAATTAACGTTTTTGGCTAAACAATCCGTTTCATTTTTTGAATGCCTAGATCAAACAAGCCCAAAAAGTTACTCGGTTCGCAATGTAGTTCAGGTTGGCTCGGCTCGACTCGCGGCCACCGGATGACGATTATCGGTGCAACGCAGCGGCGGTGTGCCATTATGATTTATGTGTCCGCGATTTTGCCACGACAAAGTCGCATTTTCGGCAGATGGCCTCGTGAAGCCAGGGCGGGGCTGTAGCGCTTCGATAAAACTCGGATCGATGCTGGAACGTCCTACGGGTTGCCACGGGTTACCGTTAACGGCATCTCTGTTCCCGAGTCTGCACCGAGACGCTTTGCGTCGTATCTTTGTCTTGAGTTACGATTTTGACTTTGATTTTTCCGTCGTTATCATGTCCTCCTCTCCCTTTCTCCGTTATTTGTTCCAGATTCTATTTTCGGACGACATAGATACTTTTTCGTCACCGCGACGTGATCGCTGACAAAATTGCGCCAATTTCATATCTGCCGTGTTCTACTTTCTCTATTAAGAAAGAGATTCGGAATTGCGATTGAGACTCGTTAAGAAAAATCATTTTAGTTTCTTGCATTTTCGGAAAGAGAAGCTAAAAACGTCGATACTTCACGATTCGTTGATTATAGCGAGATTTTTGCTTTCGTAGTTATAATTAATAGTATACTGGAGAAGAGATTAAATATAAAAACTAAAAAAGCAGGTAACTGAATAATTTCAAACTCTAATGCAGGAAATTTTGTCTCTCTCTTTCTTTCTCTCTTTTTCTCTTGAAATGATTGAACGTATACGAATTATAATTACACAAAGTCCCGTTAGCCGCAACTGTTGAATAAAATATAAACATATATATATTTGATACATATTATTATTTAATTATATTTTATGCAACATCTCGCGTGTTGTGTTGTTATACATGCAAATTGCTCATGTTAAATAAATATTGTTCAATGCGTTAATATGCATCGGAAATCGGAACACATAAAAAGCTAATGAATTACGACAAAATTGAACAAAAGAATATAAAAAAATAATATGCTGTATGCACATAATCGAATTTCAACGTACGCATGATTGAGATCTCTCGATCCCGTGCATACACGATTACATATATCTCTCCAGTTTTTATTTTTCTCAGAATATATATTCTTTCTATACGGGCGATCGGTTTGTACAAACAAAGCATAACGTGTTTCAATTAACTTGATATTTTTCCCCTTCCTCTCTTCCTCACATCGCGTTTTCTAGCGTGTACGCGAGAACGTCATTGTGAAATATGTGTCCCATATGGGATGTTCCTCGACTACAGGAGCTTTAAAAACATCCTAGAAATGGAAATGAAGATATATCGGTCGAGTGGCGTGCGATGGCGTTGGCAGAGTCGTTGTTTACGAGTCAACTTTATCGCGAAAACGCGCGCCAACATGAGCATGTATATGCGTCTGCATTCGCCACCCTCTCTAACCTCTTTCCTCTCTGACTACCGGTTTTTTCTAACTGCACCTGGTCACTCACTCTCTTTTATCCAAATACACACACACACGCGCACACACACACACACACACACACACACACACACACNCTCTCTCTCTCTCTCTCTCTCTCTCTCTCTCTCTTTCTTTCTCTTTCTCTTTCTCTTTCTCTTTCTCTTTCTCTTTCTGTGTCCAAAACTGTGTCCATAAACTTTTTTACAGTGAGATACCGCTCGATCGGGCATATTTTTTCATTTCGTCTTTGCGGCCGATCAATTTGGTCAACAGCCTCAATTTTGTGCAGCTTCACATCTGGCACAGATCGCTAATAGTTACAAATCTACGTCAGGCTTTTAAATTTAGATTTCTCAAGGATTATAAGAGAGTGAGAGGAAGAGAGAAAAATAGCGCGTGCGTTTCACCTTAATATTAATTTAAAAGTTTGATAAAAACTTTGGTTTGATTAAATTAATATTCAACACATAAAAACCGCAATACTAAACTACACCACGATATTATAGTTCGTGGGTTTTTTAAAACGTTTGATTCCATAAATTAATAATTATAACACAATAAACTATATATGTAACATAAAAACAAACTCCGTAATGCCGCGTGTTTGACATATACAAAATACTCTTGTAAAAATTCATCGTCGTTTAATAATGATACAACGACAGAAACCGAGCACACGTAAACGAGCATAGTTTTGGAGATTAATACAAGATTAGTATCAGAAAAATATGGTCTAATCGAGGAGCGGTTACCACTTTCAGCGATCCATCCAACGTAACAACATCAGCAACATTTTGCATATAGTATATAAAAAAATCACAGAACGTTATCGAAAGAAGAAAATGAAAAACAAATATTATATATGCGTGCAATTGTAATTAATAAACGATTTATGTCACATATACAGTTCATTCTTTTCATCGTGTAGCTTCGGCCGCAGCCGAAAAAACCGGCAACACTCAGTCTTACTAACCTTCGATTTCAGGTCCTCCCGTCGAGGTGGGCGTCACCATGTACGTCTTGAGTATCAGCTCGCTATCCGAAGTGAAAATGGTACTACCTCTAGGTCTTACTCAAATAATTTCGCTGAAAGTTACTCGTTATATATATATATATATACTCGTTATATACATATATATATATCTATAACGAGTAACGATATATATATATATACATATATATATATATATATCGTTTTTCGGTTATAAACACAATTAGCTGCTCTTTCTTTAACCATTCTCTCCCTTCACTGGTTCCTCCCAAGCAATCACATTTGTTCAATGCCCGTGTATTTTTTCAAGTTAAAGATTGCTAACGATCATATTATTGAATCGCAAATCAGCATTTTCTTATCCGCTGACAGATACAAACATGTGCACAAACACACATCTGGGGAAACTTACACGAGTACGAATGCGGATGCATATCCGGTCTTACACTTGTACATACACGCGCACACGAGTGTGTATTGTTCTTATTGTTCTTTTTTTATTTCTTTCACCTTCACATTACAAATGTACTTGTGAGAAAACTGACTGATCGTTTCGCAATTTTTTAGTTAATATATTGTACAGATTCAAAAAAGATTACACCACATCATGCAATTATAATTCTCACTCTGTTTGTATGTTGTGTGTGCTCTTTAGGTATAGTGAAACACGTTTTGTTTGTCGTCACATTAGAGAATGAAATATATTTAAATATATATCGCGGATACAACGATTTGTGTTAAGAAACAATCGATAAAGACGAAAACGATTTGTATGAATGTACATTTCTGAAGTTCAATTTTTGCAATGCTGATTGCGCATTGACACAATCGATATTTGCATTTATACGTGAGTCATTTCTCATGCTGTCCGTGTCTGCCGCTCGACAAATAGTTCGTTCATGCAGTTAACCACGCACTAATTGGGGCCGATACTTCCAGCGCGGTTGAGTTGACCCTCTAATAAACGACTCGTTTAATACGTTCGCCAAAGCGTAAATTATCTCCATTGCCTAACGATGACATCACGATTATCTTGCTCTTCGAATATTTTGCGTTTTGCACATAACAATCGATTAATTGCGGCTCTGCAGGCACTCGTAGCTTTTAATCTCGCCTTGTTTCTGGCGCAATGAAGAAATCTCGGTTTCTCGGAAAGCTGTTCAAAACGAGAGTTTGATTTCCATTGGTAGTTCGTTCCCGTACATCGATATCCGTCGCTATAAGTACATCACTTGATCGTCGTGCTTGTTGTGCACACATGGAACCATACCGCGTCCTTTTTGACACGCGTTTGTTTAGAGATGACATTTATGAAACTGCAGCAATCGCATAACGCGATTACCGCGGAACGATTTGGTTCCCGCTTCGAGGAACTCCAGCGGTCCGTTGCCATCGGCACAAAACAAACGTCCATTTTCTTGACACGTTGGATCTCAAAATCGATTGAACATAAAACCGCGGAAAAGAGAACCAATCCGGCGCTATGTCAACATTTATCAACATAACACATTTTACGCGCTAATATCTGACAGAATTAACTGGCTTTTCTCCGTCACAGTAGTAAAAATATAATAACATACATATGTAATTTGTATACACCTACTATGTACTATATTCTGAGATGTAAAGATATCATATTTTATTATTTACAAGCGCGAAAGAAATCGATTTGATATTTCACGAATGAAACATATTTAACTTTGCATACACGCATGCAGTATAAAGATTGTGACAGAGAAGCGCGACGGGTGGTTTACCGCTCGCCCTTCGAAACTGTCAAAATGAAGCCAACATAGAACTGAATTTTCCTGCTCGCTTTATATATCGTGGCGCCTCGTAACATGGACCAGCTTATCGCTCCGGTTTAACAACGAATGCAGAAATGAGTGTGCGCGTGTATGATCCCACGTATCCCTTCCACAACATACAAATACACACATACACACATATACATAATAGCGAGCAACCAAAAAAAAACATTAAAAATGGACAAACTACTATTTTATATTTCAGATAATAAATATATACTAGCTGTCCTCGTTTTACGCTCGGAAAACAGTTCTGTAGTTCTAGCAACTGAAAGCGCGCGGTGAGATTGCACAGTTGGAAATCCGGGCAAAAAACCTCGACATAAAGTATTATCATTGTAAATTATTGCGGAGGTAGTTTCGAAATGCGCAAGCCGGATTTACGTTGACAAAAAATAATTTGTTTCTACAAAGTGTGATGTTGACTCTCTCTTTCTCTTCCCTCTGCGAACAAACTGCATTTATGCGAAACATCATTAAAAGTTTTGACATCGGTGAAAAAAATTATGCAGAATTATGATCCAAGGTCGAGAGAACGAATTTCAGTTGCTTTGGCTACTTTATTTCCTATGAGCGTGAAAAACTTAGTTCACTGATCTCCTGCCTGACTTTAAGCCTGGGCTGTCTCGAATGTCACGTAGTGTTTAGAGAGAACGTGAATGAAAGAAGCGTTTCTTTTATCGCTTTCTGCTCTCAGAAAAAAATAGTATTTTGTTCACTATATATAAATCTATTAAAAAAAAAAAAAAAAGAAAAAAACACGCACGAATCGTCCCGTTAGACCGTTTTCTTAGACGCTCTAGCTGCTATGCCGCGGTTGCTAAGATGGGGCTGCCCGCCTGCCACCATTTATACGATTATTATTATTATATATATATATTCTATGCCCCGCAGCTCGACAGAAATCCCAACCCTCTGTCCAACACCTTCGCAAATTTCTTCGTCCGAATAACCGCACGTAACACACGTTCGTGCACAAACGCGCGAGAGAAAAAAACCTAACCGATCGAACTGTCGGATTGAGAACTGTCCAAATTCCTATAATATTATACTATCGGCTTTCTTTCAATAATTCAAAGCAATCCTCGGGTCCCATCAAATGCTAAAAGCCAAAAACCAAAACTAAATAAATTAATTTCGCCCGGAATCGACGATCGCAGTGACAATGACAGCAATTCAGTCTAAAGCAACAATATTGTTGGACAAACGTATAAGAAGATATTGCCGCTCTCGACAACGTTGAGAAGCGGATAATATATAAATCAAATGAACAAGTTTAAATGGATTATAATACATCAAGTAATTGGCAAAATAGCGTGTGAAAGTGCACAGAGAGAAAAAGAGCGAGAGTGAGAGTGAGAGAGAGAATGTGAGAGAGAGAGAGAAAGAATGTAAAAGAGAAAGAAATCAAAACAAAATGCAATAAAAAGCGACATGATAACAAAAAAACAGTAGTTTGTAAGATAATGTCATGCTATGAACATGGTTGTGATGTGTATACGGTATTACGTAAAAATATAATATATATAACCCCGAGACTAGTATAAATAATTTTTCTAGCTTGGAAGGCAACGTGTGGTCGACGAGGAGTCCTGTTGATTTGGTTCCGTGCAGGGTGCGAGCTCTCCTCGACTTGTCCATTTGTGCTTTGCCTCTGGTTTACACAAATAGACGTATATAACATATACTTCCTGATTTACGTAAACTATCTCAAAAAAAAAAAAAATTCGGAACACATTGATACATAAATTCGCACAAACGATGGCAGTAAAAATGAGTTTAGATTCGTTTCGATGTGTGGAACGTGACGTCATATCGCGCGATTAAGATTTTACAATGCGTGCGTAAGTCAGAGGTAGAGAGAAATTTGTCATTACTGTTGTTACTGTTTAATCTTAATTAACCTTTTTGTCGTACACGATAGATATTGCACACGGTTGTGATTAGAAAGTGGCGGGTAATCCAAAGCGACCAAGGCCGGATGGTTTTGTTGATTGCAGGTCCCCCTGTGGAAGTCGGTGTCACCATGTATGTCCTCAGCATCAGCTCCGTATCCGAGGTGTTGATGGTACAGTTTGCATTTACACTCATACAGAACTCTCTTGACATCTCGATATATATATATATATATATGTACTTTCATTTCTTTCGTCCTCGTGACTTTCGCAAAAAAAACGTTGCCCTCTCTTCCTATTTCTCTCCTCTCATTACATCCCTCACACATCAAAAAAAGCGACAACGAGAAAAATTCGTCTCTTGCGCGACACTTGTTCCCACATGTTTCACGATGGCACGATCGATCAAAAAATGCAAAAATTGTGTCAATATGTACCGCACTTTTTAAGAGGAAGTGTCGACTTTACGTTTAATTGAACTCATCGTCGAGCGTGCCTATCGTGTAACCGACGCTACATCATTAATCGAATTAGCTTATCGGTCGTGCCACTTGCTTCCGATTGCATCTGCAGGTATCATTTAGTTTCCAATTTGTTTGTGTTTCTCTTGTGTGTATTATACGACAGAACGTACATGTTTTTATGTAAAAATATTCCTTGTCAGTCAAAACAAAGACTATTGACTTTGATTGTTTGAATTTTATTGTACAAATTACAACTTAGTAGCAGTAAAAATATTCGCGTTTGTTGCAAATCATATGTTGATCGGGAAATCGTTACAAATCGGCGGAGATTAAGAGAAAATGACAACTTATATACGTTTACACGTGCACTTAATATTTTTTCTTGATACATTGTAAAATAGTATTTCGATATTTCGACGCGTTACACATATACACATGTATATTTAAATTTCAAGTCATTTTTCGATATCTTGTCGCGGAAAACTGCAGCAAAGGAAATATATGCTATGCCATGTAGTGATGTTACATCGGCAGCAAGGGGTGTCGACGTAACTGCAGCATAAGCTGCACGTACATATACATACGTACACACATGTTCATATGTGTACATATCAAGGCATATACAAAGACATACACGACGATAACGATGACGACAATAACAACAACAACAATGCACACACGGATGGCCTACTAACCAACGTTTTTATAGCTCGTCACAGCTGTTTGGTTGGCTGAACTGTTACAAGGGAACCTTGCTACGTTCCACAGTCTTCGCAAGATATATTCTTGTCCACTTAATTTATGGTTTATGGTTGAGTCATTTGATTCGATTTGCGATGTTCTTGTTGCATGGCCCAACTTGCGGTGCTCGAACTAGAGTGAAAATGTTAACTGTAAAACTTTTGTCTCTCGCGCATAACATTAAATCTTGTCGCGCTGCAAAGCATTTTTCTGTGTTCAAAGCGATTGTAAATAAATTAAAAAGCCAGTAAAGAATTCGAGGTCCTTTTCCGTTCGACTTTTATTGTCTTTCCAGAAAATTCATGAAATAGAAATTGCGTCGAGCTTCTCTAAAATAGGAAATAATATACGCATATAAAAAATCAAGTTTATAAAAAATGTAATAATTAAAAATATTAGAAAATGAAAATGCCGTTATATTCCATTTAAATAACGTGTAATAATTGTTATGCTACAGATCGAGCATCGCAGGCTGCACATATGTTCAGATACGTTCGTAATCACACTCTCACACACAAACAAACACACACACGTGTATATGTATTGTATGTGTTTATATATATATATATATATATATAATGTATATATGTATATATATGCGTAATTATCGTATACATCTATATATACACTTCGATAGTCTGCACCGACGAAAGTTGGACCTGCGTCGTGTAAGAAGACCAGTTTCCACCTTTCGGCGGCTAAAACGGGAAAAAAACACACTGAAGGGGAACTGGCATTTCCTCTTATACAATTCGTTTCTCATCAGTGTACTAGTACAATACGCGTGTGTAAAAATCTTTTACATTTGCAAATTCGAAATTAAGTGTGATATGCGTGTGTACAATAACAAATATATACAAACTACATTTACACATTCGTATTTCTTTCTCAATATTTTTAAGGTATATACAGCGGCACTGCGTATATAATGTATTGTGTATTTACGCATAATCCTGTAGTAATATCAAAGATATTCGTTCCGGTATCGACAATCAGTTTCAAACTGGACACAAAACTGGATTCACTATTAATCGCGTTCCAAAGTATATACTCCGCAGATTACATTATTCTTAATAATAATACTAGAAAATACACGATAGGAATCTCTCGTATATTCTGACATAACAATGGCGTCAGGTGATCGTGAGAAAATATGTCTTTTTTTCTACAATTTCTGTAGAAAAAAGAAAAAAACAAAAGTCTTAACACATAATTCAAGTGCGCGATGACAGATTTTTCGAGTTTCATATATAGTATAGTAAAACTTGGTTCGCGCCTCGAGATTGACGTTGATCACCGCACACAACTCAATGCAAATTCCGATCGCAACCTTTGATCTTTGATGGTCGTATCTTTCTTATTTGACGTGTAGTACAAGTCACTCGCGAAGGAAAACCGATACGTCGATTTTTTGTTTCATCCCTCTCACGAAATCTAGAATACGAGTTTGGAACTGAATGTACGAGGCTGGACCCCAGGTGTTGAGCCCTGTGCGGAAACCAAATCAAGTCGACACTGTCACCTGGGACGTGACGCGCGAATTTTTACACTTGCTGGCGAATGTCCTTTTTCCCATATCTTTTTCTCATTGCTCCCTCGCATCCCTTATCTCCATAGTCATGTATAAAAGCGATCGTTCGATGTCTACTCTCTCGAAGAACAACCTTTTCGGGCTGCATTCGGTCAGCGTATATCCGCGAACAGTGAGACAATTTTCTCAACAATTTGTCTTCCTTTTCGAATGGCACTTTTCGGAAAAATTGACGAGAGAGAGAAAGAGAGAGAGAAAAATACAAGAAAGCGCCTTTATATATGCTCGGTGAAGATATAGACCTCGTGGTCGAACGAATCCGAAAGAAAGAAGGATAAAGCATAAGTAAAAAAGAAAAAAAAAAGAAATGCAAAAGAAAAGAGAGCAAAAGAGAGCAAAAACTATATCGACAGAAGATATACGCAGCTCTTCGAAGAATGAACTGCTTTTCTCCTTAGCCTGTTTTCCTCTCCTCTCCTTTTTACCCACGGCCAGCCGATTATCACATATCGAACAAAGAATATAGCGACGTTGCGATTACGTCGAATATACGTCGACTTATATTATATGTATATATATATGTATGTATATATATATATAAATATATACATATATATATATATGTGTGTGTGTATATTATATATTTGCATATATATCTCGTATATATCTCTATGCTACATACATCGTAAATATATTATGACACCTATATGAGCTGTGTCATTGTCAGTGTGTGCAGTGCGCTTCTGGTTGCTATGAATCACGTCATGCTATATACTGTATATATATATTAATACAAATATTCCTCGAGTGCGCGCGAGCGCGTGTATTACGTGCATGCGCACGCGTGTCCGCAATAAGTGTGTGCATATATTATATACATATATATATATATATATATTGTATATATATATATATATATATATATATATGCGCACGCGTAAGGTTGTGCGTGCATATAAGCTTTATTGTATTGTGTATATGTATGTATGTATGTATGTATTTATGTGTATATATATATACATATATATATATATATATATATATACGTATATATATTACATATAATACATATATATATTACATATATTCTCGGTGTATATGGCGTGTGTAACACACAACATAATTTCTATGTGCTTGCGCGTCAATTGCCTTTTGTCGAGGCGCGATAAACTCCAAAAAAAAAAAAACAAAATGGAGTACAGTCCTTACTCTCGTATGAGTTCCTCTCGCTTCCATCACTTGTATTGCTCTAGATACTAACGCCTTTTTATATTTTTGTTTCTCTCTTTTTTTTTCTCATATTTTGAATTGATTGATCTGCGAGTGTTCGTCTGGAAACGCTTCTTGTTCTTTTTTTTTATTATTAAAAAAATCACTTTGATTGCGTATAATGAAGATGCATGTTCGCTAACATTTCTCTTGAATTTTTCCGAAATTGTTTTATAGACAACGAGATGTGTATATTTGCTACAACTTCTCGATACACACCGGAATATGCACCACGCAAAGATTCGCACAATAAAACTAACTCAATAACTAACTCAATATAACTTATTATAACAATTCAGTAATTACAGTAACTCAGAATGAAGAATTGGAACGGAAATTGTCAAAGATATTTTTTTTTGCATAGGAATTGACAGTGATCAGTTAATATTTTACTCAAGCATTTGTTAGTGCAGCAATTACACGTCATGACTTAACCGCAGTGCGCCTGGAGGATCGCCAGGAACGTGAACGATGACAACTTTCGATCCATACGGCAATTCCAAGAGATATTTCAAAATCTTTTATATCTGTTCGCGCGTTTAATTCGACTGATTAATTACTTATATCATAAGCACATTCATATAATATTATATATTAAATATTAATATTTTTAATTTGCAGATATCTATTGTTTTTTTCATAACACAATTAGATAATTACATAAATTACCTGTCTCACACTCATTTATTGCTATTATATACAGAATAATAAAATCCTAATATAGATCTTCAAGTTTTTTCACGTACGATTTTACTTAATTAGCGAATCAAATCGAACTTTAAAATAAGTCAAAAAATGTGAAATTAACAGAGGACGCTCCGCGCATTAAATTCTTCATAGCAACGCGACTTGAATGATAGGAAAATTTCTTACATATGTGCGCACACGCTGTAGAATCGCTTTAGGTCGAGCTCTCTTCTGTCATATCGAAGCATGGCGCGCTCTTGAAATTGCAAAATTCCAAACTTTATTTTCAAAGGCTTCTTTTTACAGAATGTTTGCGCGTTGTAAAATGTTAAGAAAAACGATTATCGATATATAGTCGCTAAGAAATATGTAATTAAATAATTAATTTCAAAGTAATCATGGATATAAAACAATTTAACGTGAAAAACTAATAAATATATAGAGACGGTCATGAGAGCCGTTTGCTGGATGTTGTGCGGAAATATGCGTGTATATACGCGAACACGTGAACATGTATATATATATATACGCATATTTCCACAACATCCAGCGAACGGCTCTCATGACCATCTCTATATATTTATTACTTTAAAAACTTCGGAGCCTAAAAATTATTTTTTAAAATAATTGTAAAAAACTAAGTAACAATTAATGATGGTAATTTTTTCATAAAACTAATCACATAATTGTTTGAAATTCTTTCAAAATTTTATTTGCTTATCTACATTATTTATATACCTATCATCACCATGCATGGAGTTTTGTAACTCAAACAGCTTCAAAGCATGCTTGTGTACGTAGTTGTGTGTGTGTTTTGATATCCTGTTATCATTATTGATATCTGTCTTAGATGTACGTACATGTCATCACTATACATACACAATCCTTACACCTTATCTTGTTCGCGTGTACACACGAATTATGCTCGCGTCGCAAAACCTTTGTCCTGTGATTGACCCTAATGTCGACAGAAATCTCAATGCTCACGAGGTGTGCAGAAATCACGTGCAAATATATTAAACTCATAATCTTGATTTTTGTGGTAATTATAAATTATTAATTATAAATTAATAATATATTCCAACTATTAACAACGTTTGCATGTAGATCTTTAAGTATATTCGCAATGTAAGAGAAAGAGAGAGAGATCAGAAAAATTCCGATAATCGAATGAAAACACGATATTACTACATTTTGCAACAAATTAACATGTATATAATCTTAATGAAAATCTAATAAGTCTTTCTATTGTCTGCACGAAAAAATAAAAAATTCTTTAGGTAATTACATATTATAGTTCTCGCTTTAACTCAGCGTAACGCAACAGTAAGACAACAAAAATCTTGTAAACATTAAACAAATTTTAGTCATATTCAAAATTACTTAATGTATTAGCAGATTAATAAAAACTTTCCATTTTCATAATTTGCTCGTTTATTTCACTTAAACGTGCTTAAGCTTCTCGATTTAATGTTAATGTTATAACTTCTTTACTTCTTTTAGCCAAAACGTACAAATAAATTTTTCAATAAAAATCGGCAATAGAGGAATTTAGAAAACTCGTGATATAAACAACCTTCACAGTTCGTATTAGCGACAAAACACAGTATCTGCATATTCTAGTAGTTTTTTTAATCAATTTTTTTATATAAGTATGTATATACATGTATATGTACCGCACAAATTATCAATAAAAGTGAATTTAGTACGAGATACTCTCTCCTGTAGGACTTCTCTGTTTCATTTAATATCGTGTTACAAGGATGATAATAATGGAATCACACTCATGGTCGTTAATCACGTTCAATCGAAAGTTCGTCTCGCTCGAACTGCTCTACACGTCACTTCTTGCTCTATCATGCCGCGGGAAATAAACGCTCTCTTGTGAGTGCGAGATTCAATGACGGAACGCTCTATATAGAAGTTCTCAAAGTTGCTGTCGCAACTTCGGACTTTGCAGCCGCGCCGCGTGGAATTAGCTCCGCCTCGTTTCATAACGTGGGGTTAAGTAGAACACCGGAGAAGATCTAGATAGAAGAATCAAAAAGTTAACACTTAGCTTAGATTTTCACGTGTTACAATAAACGCGACGAGCTGCCTCGGTAAGCCATCCGAAGATGCCTGTCGACACATACGCAATATCTCGGAGGACATATTTCCTTTCCCGTACATTCGCACGCATATCCTTTCCGATTGACACGTTATTAACGTAACAAACGGTCATGCCATAAAAAAAAAAAAAAAAAAATGCGTGACGCCCTATGTATTGTGCTGCAATTGTTATCTTGTAACACAATCTCGCACAATTCTGCGCGCGATCGTAGATTTTTGCGTTCTACCTTGCAGGAACGCGAATGCTTTTCCTACTTATTTGAGATATTTTGTCTTCTTGTGTCTTTGCAAAAATAAGGAAAGACGAGGACTAACGTAGCACTTCGAAACTCGAGTCTTTAAAGGCTCTATGTATTCAAAACGACCCGCGAATCTTAAATTTTTAATCATTTCTAGAGCAAATAATTGATAACACTTCTTGAAATCAAGTGACAAATCAACTGACAAAAGAACGCATACATACTTTGCAATTTATCTTTGTTTTTATACAAATTTGAATAGGAATGTAATATTTCCAAAAAAAAATCAATTTCCAGTTATAATGTTTAAAACGTATAATGTTCCACGTATCCAATTTTCACGTATATAATGATTAAAATTACATAAAATACAGAAAAGTTTACGTAAATCCTCGTATTTTTGCTAATACATCTGTGAACACAAACGACTTCCGGTCTAATAAGTCACCTGTGTCGTACCAGGACTTCACGTTGGATTTTTACTTCCGACAATTCTGGACGGACCCGCGACTTGGGTTCAAGCAACGACCGGGCGTCGAGACGCTCAGCGTCGGTTCGGAGTTCATCAAGAATATATGGGTACCCGACACCTTCTTCGTCAACGAAAAACAATCGTACTTTCATATTGCTACCACCAGCAACGAGTTCATTCGTATTCACCACTCAGGCAGCATCACGCGTAGCATACGGTGAGTAAAGAAAATCTTTATATTACACATGTACAGTTAATAAGTGAACATTATATATGTATTATTGACTGATTATATATGTAGATAGATTAAATACTATATAATCTCTTTTTCTGAGCCAGTTAAGTAGATTTAATCTCGAATTATTACTGTCGTCGTCTATATAAGACCAGATATAGTACTTTCCATCGTGACTATAAATTGAGCCCATTGCCCCTTCATCAGCACACAACATTTACGGCACTTCTGGGACCAATTGTGCTCGCTGCGACAAATTCGTTCCCTGTAGCCTCATATCTCCCTACCTTCTCTTTCTTGTCTAACACACTAGCGCCCGTATCGTGCCTCGTATCTATCTTTCCCCTTCATGCGCGCCCGAGAGCGTTCTCATATTAACCTACCGGCTATATTCAGACGATCCATGCATATCTAATTCTTGTGCTTCCTCGCAATATCGTTCCGTTACATCTTCGACTTCCGTATCGGAATTGTCGAATCTAGTCCCGCTTGGGAACACAGGAGAAGAATATCGATGAAGCCCTGCACATTCTTGCGCGAATAAATTCTTCTTTGCTAAGAATTATCGATCGCAGTAGTTTACGTTTGTACACATACAAATCGTGCAAATATCATTTTGTTTCATGCGCTATAAACAACATTAAAATAATTCATCAAGAAGCAATCGTTAAACAGACTCTGCTTGAATATGTTTCAGCTTAACAATTACAGCATCGTGTCCCATGAATTTGCAGTATTTTCCGATGGACCGACAATTGTGCCATATTGAGATCGAAAGTTGTAAGTACGCAACACATGCGTCTACATTATATATTTGAATATGTATGTGTGTATATATATATATATACACATTTATATGTATATACACACACACATTGCAGTAAAAAACAATCTCCTATAACGCAAAATTAAAGTGTAGATTCTTCTAATAGAAAAAAATTGCCTTGTATAACCGCGTATTTTTTATACTCTAACTCATCCAAGTTTTGTACAACGCGAAATATCTCCTGTGTCATACAGGTGTGCCTACTGTATGTATGTGTATATATGTAATATATACATATAAACAAAGTATGATTTCATAGAGTTTGACATTCTCGTCTATGTATTTTACTCGCCGTACTAAAGTGTGTGTATGTATATATATATATACATACACATACTTTAGTACAGCGAGTAAAATATATATATATATATATATATATATATATATATACACACTTTAGTACACAGCGAGTAAAATACATAGACGAGAATGTCAAACTCTATGAAATCATACTTTGTTTATATATATATATATACTTTGTTTATATATATATATATTACTTGCGTATATTACAATGAAAGTTAAAAAGACTTTCATGCATTTCGACTCGCAATTTTACTTTCTCCGAATGACAATCGACTCGCCGTATCTTTCCGGCGTCAATCACTGACCTGCACGTATATGATATAATTTCTTTTTTAGAAAAAAAAGATTTGTTATATCAAAGATTTCTGGCAATTCATTAATCAAAATTGTAGAAAAATGATAATTTGCGATGTATTGAATAATAATCAATTTCGCAAAAAAAGAAAACTAGAATACACAAGAAATGATTTTCAATTGTATATCTTTGTGAATGTATCTTTAAAAAACTTTTGCTGTGTCATATTTATCCTAATATCACGATTATCCGATTACACAGTTCTACAAAAATAGATCGTTTTTGAGGGACCTGAATAAACAAAGTGTTTTCAAAAATAGATTTTTGGTTGCTGAAAACGAATCCGACAGCGAAATTGGCTTACTACGTCAGATTTCCGAGAAAATTAAGGTTAAATGTGCCAAACTTGGCGTTTTTGGCTGTACTTACCGTTATTTTGCGGTCAAACTATATTGTTTTTGCAATTTTACTTACGCCACATTAAAGTGTTATCTTTTATCTATAATATAAATTTAGTATACAATATAGTAAGAAATAAACAATTTCACGAGATAATCAGAATGCCAAAGTGCGTGATTACGTTCTTGTCTCTAAAAAAAATATTATCTATATCTAATTTGATGATTTATAATATGTTAAGTATGTATATGAAAAAAATCGTACTATAATATATGTAAATTCATATTGTAGATAAAAGATAGCACTTTAATGTATCGTAAGTAAAACATTGCAGAAAACAATTTAATTTGGTCGCAAGAAAATAGTAAATATAGTCAAAAACGCCAATTTTGGCACATTTAACTTCAATTTTCTCAGAAATCTGACGTGGTAGGCCATTGTCGCTCTGAAATTCGTTTTCAGTAACCAAAAATCCATTTTTAAAAATACTTTCTTTATTCAGGTTCCAAAAATGTGTTGAACAGTGTTATTGGATCGTGTACCAGTTACTTCTCGCTTGTAAAAGCGAAAACGATCAATTCTGGCAACTAGTGCATGTAATTCGGAGAATAACGCCGAAAGCGATACGCAGAAAATATCCTTATCGATAGTCGATTGTCGCTGATTCAATGCGATTCAACTGTACGATTGTCGCTTTGAACTCCTTGTTTTCAGATAAATATAGAAAAATGCTTCTATATACCGTGTATATTTGTGTTGAGCAAAAAAAACCAGAACTTTGTGTTCTTTTCTATTACACGCTCACACAAAGAATACTGTCAATTTCCACAGTTTGATACTCTCCTCTAATTTTCCTTCTTTCCTTTCTTTCACTCTCAAACGTTACTGGTATATATCTGCAATTTCTCTCCTTCCTTCCTCCCCCGATATCAAATTTTACTTCCTTCTTTCTTCTCTATCTACCCCTCTCTCTATCTGTCTGTCTATCTATCTATCTATCTATCTATCTATCTATCTATCTGTCTGTCTATCTGTCCGTCACTCGCCACTTCACACGCTCACACAGTCAGTCAGTCACACAATGAGAAAAATTCACTCATTCACTTCGTTCACTCGCTCACTCACCCACTCGCTCTCTCTCACACTAATAACTGGGTTTTTGTAATTTTTTTGTGTTTTTCTTTGTATCTCATACACGATGATTGTACGTATGTAAAAATAAAGGAAATTTGCAAAGTCGGGTATTTATTGTAAACCATTCTTTTGTACTCGCGAAACGAAGAATATATCCAGAAATAGTGTGACATTTCGAAGTGTCAAGACAAATCGCGGCATTCATTTCCAAGATACATTTTCTCTTCTCATAATATAAATCTTACGAAAGATAACGAAGATAACGGCATCTATGAACAATCGACATTTTAGTTTTCTTCGCTCGTTTACTTTTCGCGTGAGTGTGGTTTAACTGTAAAATCCCGATTTTGCGTTTGAAAGCACGGTGTGCGGTTAATAAACACGTAAGAATAAGCTTCTCGATGCGCCGTAATGACGGCTTCTATCGGTCGCGCACTGAATACACAAATTGAATCGTCGACAAGACACGTCGATTAATCGTTCTGTTAGACTGTTAATGTGCTGCGAGCATAGAAATCGTAGGAGTTAACCAGAAACAATATGTATCACATATTCCCGCGCAAAGACATATATGTGTGTGTATGCGTATAAGTGAGTGGTGCGATAGATGCTGACTGTCATGAGTTTGTGTTGACGGTCGTAACTGCTGCAAATTGCACGATGTCATTGAAGCAAACGAGAATTTTAGACAGTTCCAGTAGAATTCTTTTGTTATCTATCCACAGCAAGATAAGATAATTGACGTTATACTTTGTGATACATACTAACATGATTTGTATTTATATTTAATATAATATGAAAATTTGCTGTGAATTTCTGGTGATTTGTAGAGTACGCGCATTAACAATAATTCGTACATGTTGCAACACATGTATACGCTTGCGCAAATTGTCTAAATAAATTAACACAATATAATCACTCCAAGCATTGTTATTAACAATAACTACATGATAAGTTATTAGAAATGTAAATAATTGTGCGTGGAAACAATATATCGCATTTATGGTATTTATACTCGCATAAATGCAAATGCGAAATTTGTGAGAGCGCACGATCGAACGCAATTAACTGAAATAATATGTGCAATAGTAATAATAATAATAGCGATAACACAAAGTTTATTTAATGTTTTCGAGTGTTCTTCGAGCAGAAGTGCTCAATGTTGCCGATTTATACAGCATAATAGAAAAAGTTTAGCTTTACTTCCGCACTACTTTTCTCTTCGCTAAAAGATCTACATTAAAACTCAGTAGTCGGTTGTGAATAAGGTCATCAGAAATCCGGCGTATGAGATATCGCAGAGGGACGAAGTTGGTCGATTAGTTTTGTCGAGAGTACAGAAAACTTCGGATTCTCTCTCGCGAACACTTTTTTTGCCCTTTAATTGATCAGACTGGTCGAACGCAAGTTATAGTTTCATGTGATAAGTTGTCACGATACATTCCTGTCATGAATTACAAAAGAATACTCATCGATCTCGAAAAATTAACGATCTTCCGCTAACTTTAACCCTTCTCACGCACACATGGCTTATTTTGGAATCTTTATCGATTTTGAATTTTGTGATTGAACTTCTATAAGAAATTCTATGTAAAAATAATTAACATACTTGTCCGAAATAAAAAAATACTCGTACAATTTGCAGCAAACTCGGTACACAAATTCAATCGTGCATGATTATCTATGCTCGTCGACATAAAACGACTGCTGTGACTTTTTTACAACAAGAATCGACAAGGATATGAATTGTTTTCCCTCGTAAGTCGTAGCATCGACTGAACAAAGCGATACATATCGCTCAATTAATACGTTTACAGGACACGCTTTGCCACATATCCTACGCAGAGACCGTATGCGAACATATTTACGAGCATACTCCAAAGAATCTTCGCTCTACCAAACATATTTCGCTGACTGTGTTTCGTCATGTCTTAGCCGAACGCGATTTCTCGATGGTCATTTCAGCAGTGAACACAAATAATTAACTATGCATATACGAGTCATGAAGAACCAAGCACACACCTGACATATTGCTGTCTTACACATCTGTTATCTTTAATCAACAATTTTCTCTGAACTATACTCAACAATATATTGCAATCATTTTTTTTTTTTTTTAATCAAAAACATGATTAAATTGTGCCAATTAATCAATTTTTTGTAAGTCGACAGTAACGAAAAAATCTCGAAAAAAAAGTATCCAGTTCATTATAAGTGACGAACACGCCTATACTGAGGAAAGTGGAATCCGTTCCGTTTGTACGACAGTGATTTCATCTTGAAAAGAATGCGATCAGGAAGATATCACGTTGTAAACGGGATCTATAGTATCACAAAGCACAACTGTAAATAAATATAATAAACAAACGAGAACTCTCTCTTTCGGCGCACCGTCGCCAAAAATCAAATCCGCGACGAAAGTTTTGAAAAACACTTTGCTATTCTGCTACTCATCACCACCACTACTGACAATAAACCACCGTTCATTACTTATCAACGTTCCCATACCCCCACGTTCCCTTTTTCACTCTGAGACCGCGATAGGCCTCCGACATATAGCACTAAGCCTCGTGTCCGGGGACGTGTAAAGAGCCGACGACGGCCAGCCCCGAAGGAGGCTAAACCCAGAAACGACGTGTGTCGACAATGGTCCGACCGAATTAAAACGCATTGTGCATCTAGCCCAGCGCATGTAAGAATGAAAACGACGAGTGCAACAACATTAATTATGGCGTACTACGTCATGATCACGTTTTTATCGGTAATGCCTATTATTATGAATTTTGCGATCTAATTCTCATTTGCGACTCCTGTCGCAGTGTGTTCCTTTTCCTTTGCCTTTGTACCCTCTTGCCCGATTCTTCGAACAATTTTTGTATTTATAGTAAAGCCATATATGTATATCTGACATAGTTTGGAAACAGCATGTGTCTAGGCATGGACATTTACTTATTTACTTACATATTTCTCTCGATCTCTTTTATTCTAAGAAAAAATGTATCAAACTCGAAATAAGTAAACGATGTATTGAAGAGAGACAACAATAATGGCTTTAATTTTCTCTCATAGCTTTACTTTAATATATTTAAAGTATAAATCTTAGAAACAAATATTCTCTATTTATATATAATTTAATCTTAACTTGAGTAAACGTCTCGATGAAACAGAGAGAGAGAGAGAGAGAGAGAGATACAATTAATCTAAATTTAATTATCTAAAAAATAATACTTGTGATTTTTACGAATGCTCCAAAATATTTGCACAAAGTCACATTCACGCGCAGCGTAAAGCATGATGGATAGAGAATAGAGCATGGAATACACAACACAGAATGAAATGTGCACTATAAAGCTTGTAGTATATATATGCAGATCTGTGCAATCCCTTAGCTTTTCTCTGTCTGTATGTGTGCGTGTGTGTGTGTGTGCGTGTATGCGTGTGTGCGTGTGTGCGTGTGTGCGTGCGCGCGCGTGAGTGTTGTATGTTACAATACTATAGCATGACATCTTCCTTTTCTTTTTTTTCTTCTTCTCTTTCTCTGCTTCTTCATATTTTCTACTTATATACTCTCCACCATTCGTCTTATATATATATAAATCTAAAATCTGCTCTGCCACTATCATACATAGTCCTTGGTATTTTGCTAATGTTTAAATTTTCCTTTTTGCATTATTCAAGATATAGTCATTGCTATGACTCGTGTGTCCTCTCTTGTTTTATTTCATTTTTATCCAGTTCCTTATCTCTCGTGATGCTTAATGTTGTTCCTATAGTTCGAGAACTTTTTATTAAAATTTTATGAAAGTGCCAAGTTATCTATACTGCATTTAACTATACGACGATCATCGGCAAAAATAACGAATAAAGGAACGCGTGCAAAGTTTTTTTACCTTCTTTTTTTACTGAGCGTGATATCATTGCTGGCGCAATATTTTTATTTTTTATTTTTTGCTATCAAGAACACAAACAGCCTCTTTCGTAATAAGCACGCGTTAGTGGTAAATGTAATTAAAACAGAAAAATATTAAAACGTATATACACTTGCATAAAATATATATATTCTAATGTAATAGCTTAAAACATTATATACGTTCTATCTTTCTTTAACGTTGACGTGACAGTTAAAAATTGTTTTTTTACACAAATATATGCGAACAAATAAATCTGTTATGTTTGTACATTAGCGATGTTGAACACGCTCATTATGGGATCGTGTAATGTCATTATCTCGATTTTGCGCAATGTTATGTAAAATTGTATCCGTCATGAGAAAATAGCTCGCGGTCTGTTATTACCAAATGGAATAGTAGTTAAAACGCGGAATTCAAAATCGGATTTCAAGAACAAAAGTAATTATTACGGTATTATTCGGAGGCGCATTATACTCGCGCTTTAATTCGCATTTCGATGCTCGCGCAATGTGGTTTACCACCACGATGAAATACCTTTGGTGCTTAGAATACGGTGTAACGATCGTCTAAGATTCAGTTACGATGGAATGTTTCTTGATAGGATTCGCGCGCTGGAGGCTACACGAAAGAACTATATGAACAGCGCAAAATAAGCGCAAAGTATGGCAGATATTTTTAATTACGGGATTAAAAACAATAAAAAACTGGACAAACAGCAAAATTAAAACATATGTTGCGCGTGATTTTTGAGAGAGATTTTTATTTACCATTATTGCACTAGAAAAAACATAATTGCTGTCACTTTTTTCTCGCGTTGTCTCAAATGTTATTATTATACATGTCACAAATTCGGTTTTTTTCAAAATATCATAGACGCATTGTATTGTAAAAGGCATTAATTTGTGGATAGTAAAGATTATGCAAAATAAATATTTTGTTCCAATTCGAGCATAAAAATTCAAAATTCGCAACAATCTTTTATTATTACGTCGGTAACACTTTGTTCAATGAAAAAGATGTGCGCGTATATTAGATCTCAGTGAATCACGAACGACACTTCAGTTACCGCAATGCCTAAATCGATGACAGCTATGATACAATGGCATGCAGAACATCCTAAATCGATTCAGTGCTAAGAGAAATTTATGTCGCTTCTCGGCAGAATTCGATCGTGAAGCAACAAAGTAAAACGATTTAGGTTGTTCGCAATAACTTTGCTTCTAATTACCATAACTCCCTTGAGATACCCTTTGCTGCTCTCTCTTCCGGTCCCGAATCGAACACCACCTAAGTATCTAATTACTATATGTTAGAGCAAAGATATTTGTGTTCTTGTTCTCCCGGCAGTTGGATACACAATGCGCGATATTCGGTACAAATGGAACGCCGGCCTACAGTCGGTCGGCATCTCAAACGAGGTGGAACTACCGCAGTTTCGCGTGCTCGGTCACAGGCAACGACAGAGAACCATACACCTATCTACAGGTAGATATCCTCCTCTTATTCGTTTTTCCTTCTAAACTTGGTCCAAACGTTTACGTGGATAATAACATGTATGTATATATTAAATAATTAACTTGTGAATTATATATTTTTTTCATTATCGCTATTGTGTAACAACGTAGCGAGGTTTGTTATTTGTATCGGAAATATGTGTAAATATGCACTATATTACGCGCGATCACGATTGTCTTATCTTTCGATACGTATTATATACATACATATATAGACAGACATACACACACATACACACAGGGATAAAAAGAAAAAAAAAGAAACAAGCGCACACACACACATATATATATTTAAAATACATAAATCCTACTTTTACTCGCACCGATATGCACCGATCACTACTATCTGTTTGCGAACACGTTTAATTATATAAGTACAAACTTATTTGGTAGGACGACACTGTAGTCCTACAGTCATTCATTTCGACCGATCGACTGATCGACTCATCGGATTTTATTTACACTAACGCAGACATTAGTGTTTTAGTCACGCGTTTCCATCGTTCTCTAGAGAAGATTTAATCTTTTCATCATAGTTGTAGATGGGCGATATACTATTTTTATTTTAAATATTTCTCACTATACAATATAAAGACGTATCTTTACGTAAAATAAAAATTTACATAACTTGGAATCTCTATATTGTTTCTTAAAATAAGCATATTATTTGCGTTTACTTAAAAAAAAAAAACGCTTATGAGCACATAAGAATAGTATTGCGTCCACTTTTAGCCCAACATTCACCTCAACTACACAATATCAAAACAATAATCGCCAATGACGGACTTGTAACTACTCACTCCTTCCGCTTCTTTTGATCATAATCTGACGATCAAGAAAGATCGTTCCATATATGATCTCTCATTACATATAATTCCGTCCCCACAAACGTCCTTTTACAGTTAGTTAAAACTCTGTAGCCTTTGTGTTGCAAGGGCATCTATCACGCATAGAGTATAACAGAAAAAGTAAAATAAACCGAGAGGGACAGATAGATAGAAAGAAAGAAAGAAAGGAACGAAAATTGTGACAGAGAGAGAGAGAGAGAAAGAGAAAGGAGAGAAAGTGAAAGAGAACGGACTCGTGAGGTTTGATGGGGGTGCGAGGTAAGTGGAGGCCCCCTCGGAGCTGAAATGCGTTTGAGGGCTTCCGCGAAGGTACGTACCAACCGCGGGGGGTCTCTCTATTTTTTCAGTCGGATACACGATGAGGGACATCCGGTACAAGTGGAATGAGGGACCGAACAGCGTCGGCGTCAGCAACGAGGTCTCCCTGCCTCAATTCAAGGTCCTCGGTCACCGTCAACGTGCCATGGAGATTAGTCTTACCACCGGTAACGTATAAACACAACCCCACCCCCACCACCAGACAAGTAATTGTTCAACCCTCGCTTTTAACGGCATGGGTAAGGTGGAGAGACACGTGAGCGCTATCCGAATGTCCGTAGGCGCAATTGTCGCTCGTTAAGTAAAAATCGTAATTCTGTGGTTTTTTCACTTACTTAAAAAAAGCCGTCGATCGATCGATCGATCTCTCTCTTTCTTGCAATGCGTTGTCGATTTCTCCTTGAATATCAGACCTGCTTTCGATACGGACACACTTCGCGTTTGATCGCGAAGTGAATTCTATCATCGTTACATCCCTTTGCTCGATTCGAATAAAATTCCTGATCGTTTTCACATCTCGACATTACGATGTTTCACAATCTCTGTCAATCTATCATAACGCAAATAACTTTTCTGCGTAATATGTTATACATACATAACGTACGCCGAAACAATAATCACTTGCTACTGATGAATATTATTATTCCAGTCTTTTACATCATCTTTTTCGATGATTCTTCTATGTTATTGCAAACAACAATTAAATGATGTACGGCTACTGACAAAGCTAAGTAGCATTTTCTTCTTGTCTCCGCATCTTTTAATAATATAATTTTGAAAAATAACGCAAAAAATAAATTGTCGCAATGGTCGTCGCAACGGAAAAGAAATGCTGCCGATTGCGAATTACTGTTGGAAACAACATGATTTTCCATTTCAATCAATTTCTCAGTTCTCTTCTTCCGCAACCACGTTGCACCAACGAGTTTCTCTCGCGAATGGCATAACGATATACACTGCCGCCACTCGCAGTACGCACTTCATACACCACATGCATGTTACACAACAACGAGCACAAAAAGTCGCGTATCGACAATGCGACATTCACTTAACATTCCCAGCTTAGGCCGCATTTCCGGCCGGCGCAAGAAATAGAGAGAGCTACACGTGAACAATGAGACCGCTTTTCCCGGCAGAAGCCATTGACGAGACGAGCAAAAGGAAGTGGAGAGAGATCGAAGAGAAGAGAGCACAGGGAACGAACGATGGAAGGGAGAGAGAGAGAGAGAGAGAGAGAGAGAGGAGAGAAAGAGAGAGAGAGAATGAGACAAGATACATAAAAAAGAGAGAAAAAAGAAAGTGAGAAAGAGAGAGATATAAAAAAAAAAAAGAATAGGAAAAAACAGTGAGGAGGAAGGACAGTGAGCACGGAAGATAAAAGAGTCATTAAGCAGTGCCTCCGTCTCTCTGTCCTGACCTTCGATCTTTTAATCGCAGGGAATTACTCGCGGCTGGCCTGCGAGATCCAATTCGTACGGTCGATGGGCTACTACCTGATCCAGATCTACATACCCTCGGGGCTGATTGTCATAATATCGTGGGTGAGCTTTTGGCTAAACCGAAACGCGACCCCCGCTCGGGTGGCCCTCGGAGTAACCACTGTGCTCACTATGACGACTCTAATGTCCTCGACGAACGCAGCGCTACCAAAGATCTCCTACGTCAAGTCCATCGACGTCTATCTGGGCACCTGCTTCGTCATGGTCTTTGCCTCGTTGCTCGGTGAGTGCGATCGTGTACTCTTCCGTGCCTTTACGTCGCTGCCATTAAGCTTTCCATCCCGCGTCCTCTCTCATACAACTCTGTATTGGTCCGGAGTCTCGTGTCGTTTCAGAGTAGAGAGCTCATAGAATATTAGTAGACGGATACTTGTGCAGGGTTCACGTGGCAAATGCAAGCAACCTATTTTCCTCGAAATTGTTATCTGGTGTCAGCGACGAGAGAGTGTTCGAATGGTGGCTCAAATCAGCATTGTTCTCGCGCGATGTAAAACAATGTCTTTGAAAAAATCGTTTTTACAAAGCGATCACGCGTTGTGACATAAAAAGTGAAAGAATTTCTCCTCCGCTCGATTAGCTGTACTGCAATGTACACTTAGCCACACCTGACACGCACACAACACATATCGCATCATTTCTCATTGCGATTGCGAGTATCTCATATTACATGCGATATGTCAGGATACTTTGCCATCGCGATGCGACTCAGTTACGGATGCTTTATAACGAAATTTCCAAGAAAATAGTTTTCTTTCATCTGCACGTGAACTCTACACAAGTGCCGGAAACGTGAGAGCATGAGTGAGATTTTTCTACGGATGGAAGTGGGACCTGTGAACCCGGCTCTGTTGCCCGCTCTGGTCCTTACGGTGGCAGTCGTGTCATTGACATTGAGTTCGCAATTGTTTCATTCCTCTGGATTCTTCTTCTTCTTCGCAGAATACGCTACGGTGGGCTACATGGCGAAGAGGATTCAGATGCGAAAGAATCGATTCCAAAAGATAGCTGAGAGCATGAAGGCCGCGAGCGAAAACCCGGGACCGCCGCGCGTGCCTGGCGATCACGGGGAACACGCGCCTAAGCAAACTGTGAGTAGTGTCGACGAGAGCATCTCGTCGTCCATGAGTTTCTCTGTTTTCCATGCAGAATATATATATATATATGATTTTGTTTCACTACGTTTTCACTCAACCAGAGAGGAGATCCAGACTACTCCCATGAACGATTCATATATGTACACGCTTTCTTATAGCAAGCAAACGAATCGGCTCTGTATCGATACGTCGGATGCCGATTCTAGTTGAATTTTTACATTTTATGCATTATTTATTAGAAAACTCACATGTTATGATTTTACGGCTTTTTTTACAGGCGCGTTGTACCATCGACTACGTATCTCTATTATTTACTTCTATGTCAAAAAAGTGCAAATTTCTTACGTTAAAATGCATTTTTAAAACACTTTACGTTAAAATACCTTTTCAACAATGTGATGATGATTGAATAGTGATTGTGGGTGTTTATATTTGCGCTATAAAAATGTGATATATTACCGGCTTTCAATGATCTGCCGTAAAAACCTATTACAGGCTAATCAAGCTCTTCTTGTCATAAAAATAGGCTCAACAGGACGAAGCCAGACATTATTATATCTCGAACCAACTCATGCACACTGATGCACGTAGCGCATCGCGCAGTGTAAATATGCCTTTCCTTTTAAATAAACAAAAAATCCAGAAGCTGCAGGCTTGACCCATGAAAGGTCAAAAGCTAAAAGTCTCTGGCGAAATGAATCTCTATTCGGCCGCGCAACGCACCGGACAGCGTGCTTCCACGGACATGATGCACTATAAATTTTCTTTTAATCTTGGATATTGTAGACCGAGAAATGGAAAATATTCCAAAGTCGAGAAAGAGAGAGGGAAAGAGAGAGAATAATAATATAAGAGAGCAGAACGGTCGAGAGTAGGATAAATAAAACAAAATTAAAAAAAAAAAAACAAAAAGAAAAATAAACGAGTGACGGACGCTTGCAATACGTCAGCGGAAGAGACATTTTAATAAATTATAACTAAAAAGTTTATTTTTGTAATTCAGTATAAAAAATATTAGACGTCAATACTTGGATAATTATATTTATATCTTTACATTACTTTACAAATAAATATAGCTTTAACATACAAAGATGTTTTTTCGGATTTGAACCGCGTTAGTGTCATTTTTATACCGACGTTTCGTGAACATTACAGCTCACTTCATCAGGGTTTGCCTGATACAGTATCAGGCTGCTCTTCAAACCCTGATGAAGTGAGCTGTAATGTTCACGAAACGTCGGTATAAATATGACACTAACGCGGTTCAAACCCGAAAAAACATCTTTGTATGTTAATACTACACACCGCGAAAGCATCAAATATCAAATATAGCTTTAATTATTATTGTTACTTTCAAATGGGCACTTTGTCTTTCTTTCTCTCTTGGAGATATAACTAATAAAACTATTATAACTCTATTGTATCACATCTGATATGACCACTATTGTGCTGTTGTGTGTAACTTTTAATGTATCTACTTAATATTACCTACTTATCTAACTATATATCTATTTATCTACTGTACTATGTAACTACTATATTTTTGCCATACTTTTATATATTTATTTATCATGAATTTAAAAAGAAAAAAAACACACGTCGCGGTAGCGACATGAAGCAGGTGAGTGTTTTCGAAAAACCAATCGTCTCATAAAACGCACATAAAGTCGGACATCACGTCGTGTTGAATAAACGTACTGCCCGATCCTCGGTGTCGCATGCCAATCTGACAAAACATAGGGGTAAACCTCAGAGAGGAACACCCCACAGCGAACTGCTGTGTCTCTTGTAAGTGGTCCCGTGTTGTCCAGGAGGTGCGGTTCAAGGTGCACGACCCGAAGGCACACAGCAAAGGTGGGACACTTGAGAACACAATAAACGGTCGCGCCGATGAAGAAGCGGCGGGCGCGCCGCAACATATTATTCATCCTGGCAAAGACATCACCAAGCTCTACGGTATGAGTAGACCATGTACGCACATTTATAACACTATTTAATCCCCCGCCTGGCAAGCTATCAAACAATATTCGGTTCTTAGCTTGGCAGGCTGTCTATTTCAACGAGCTTCTGAACGGGACACAATAAGCGTCACTATTACGGCTTTAACCGTCAGTGAGCTCGGAAAGCTTACGGCGTGGTATCATCACCTTGACGAAGACTCGCGACAAGGTCGTCGATTATATACAACACCGTATGAGTATTTTGCACTTTGCAAGGATACACAATACATTCACAGCACTCGCGATGATACCACGTGCCTGCGACTGTTGTACTTATATATAAATATAGATCTTTGCCGCTTGAAAAACACCGAAAATCGCTTGTCACTCATGATTATACCATCAAAAAAGCTTCTTGCATCGAAAGATTATTTATATGATTTATTTTCCAAGCGTTAACAATGCACTTTACTCTTAGACGCTTCTTTGAACATTTTGACAAAATAACACCGCGCCTACTCGGAAGCTCACTGAAATATGCAATTATTTCCCTCTACATTCCGCGTGTCGCGACTATTCTAACATTGTTTTGACGTTTTCCAAAACAGGCATCACGCCGTCGGACATCGACAAGTATTCTCGCATCGTGTTCCCGGTGTGCTTCGTATGTTTCAACCTGATGTACTGGATCATTTACCTTCACATCAGCGATGTAGTCGCGGACGATCTCGTGTTCCTCGAAGAGGCCAAGTAAACGGGCAGCGTCGTCGGCTCCGAAGCAAGAAGGACGCGGAGAGAACAAAAGTGCTCGCAGAGCAGAGCATTCGCACGAGGAATATAAAGCGAGAATTGATCTGCATGCACAAAAGCGAAAAACGGTTCGAGAAGAAGAATCGAGGTAACACGCTCAATGAATTACTCGAGACGGAAGGAGTAAAAGCGAACGACAAACGAGACAGCCGCGCCAGCTCCGGGAAAAGTGTGCATTCGAAACGCACGAACGCGCTGTTAGATCCATCGAGAGAAAGAGGGAGGGAAAGAGAGATAGAGAGAGAGAGAGAGAGAGAGAGAGAGAGAGAGAGAAAGAGAGAATACGGTAACCACTTCTCTCTTCATGGTTAAGCACAAATGGAGCCGCAAAATATATACAGCCTTATAAATCTGAGAGTAAAATTACTGCGCAATCATTGGAAATAATAATAGAGCAGACGCGGCTGACCAACATACGTTCTAATTAAACCCCATTGCGTGACTATCGGCTAAGAGGAAAACACTTGTTCAGAAGTTCAATCGGCGATCGGATTTGCGTAAGTCTCGATTATGTTGTTCTCTACGAAGCGTCTTCGTTAAAGACTTGGTACATATATATGAGCATTGTGTGACGCGTGATAGATAGAAATATATATCGCAAAGAAAACGGACAGGAGCTCAATCTCAAATACGAAAATCCACAAGCATATATACATTTAAAAACACATTGCCAGTCTAGTTACCTCCTCTAGATCTTAAACAGAGAAAGAAATACCTTGGATATAAACACTTGTCAATTTAGCCACCATTATATAGTTAACTAATGCTAAGAATAATGTACCGCGTGAGACGAAACAAGTACGCAGCGACGATTCAATTCAAGAGCGGTGAAAAAAAGAAAAAAGTAAATAAGATTATCGACGTTTATATCGAGAGCGAGAGGACGAATCGTCGCTCTAACACTGTCGATAGACATAGCATTCAAGTGCGAACGAAAGAAACGTAGCGGAAATTGCGTGGCAGCATATGTGTATGTATACGCATGCATGCGAATGAGCGAGAGAATAAAGCGAATGATCGCGAGCAAAATTAGTTAATATGTGTGAGAACGCGCGCGCAAGAAAAACGAAGAACCAAAGGAGATGGACCGGGAGAAAATTCCAAACGAAGATAAATGTTATATACATGTCGGAGACTAGTATGATTTATTATTTAAGTGTAAGTACATATACATTAACTCATGAGCGCATGCGTACGCAACTGTGTTTAAGTATCGCGCGCATATCTTATATTAGACACGTGCGTGCACACGTGCGTACAAAGAACGTTAACAGACGTTGAGCGGCTACGCAACATCCAGATGGAGGTGAAAACAAGATAAAAGATATAAAGTACAGAAGAAAGAAAACACAAGGATGCAACGAAAGCTACTTCTCGGTTCTGTGTACGAAACAGAGCAGCGTCTCATCATATTCGCGTTTGTTTGAATTACGGCCAAGTACAACTCACATCGCTTTCTCTCTTTCTCTTTCTCTTTCTCTCTCTTTTTCTCTCTCTCTCTCTCTCTCTCTCTCTTTCTCTTATTTTTTTTATGTAGCGTGTTTATTTTTTATAGTGTTTTTTCACAAATATTTTTTCAACGTAGAGCATCGCCGCTATTAATGCAATCGAGCAATTCTCGTCTCGGATCGTTTCTGTGTACGTGCGTGTGCACGTGGCTCAATCTGGAATACTCTTAATTCATAGTCGCGACTATTAACGTAGGGAAACTCCTGGGACATAATAGGCGAATGTATAAATCGAAACGTAAATACTACCATAATCGACTCAAATATCTGATTAAATGATGCACCAAGGCGGAAAACCGATTTGACACTTGGTTCGAGATATTTTAAAAATAAAATAAAGTTTTTTCCTGAAGAGATCAACAATTATTACGCATAACTTATTATAGTATTTATAAATGTGTTGCAATTGAAACACACACATATATGAACATTTTGAAATTACTTATAATTATAAAAGACAAAGACACAACCGTGATTATTGTATCTTGTTTTCTTTCGGAATGTTTGTCTAAGAAGTTTCAGGAAATACATTATGTTTTGTTGTTTAAGCACCGTTTTGTCAATTACCGTTGATTACACAATGTTCTACTTCTTTCTTTTAGATGCGCGTTCGCTTCTCGCGCAGTACCTAATCTATTACGGATCATCAATCACTTTACAAAAAGTTTTCAAAACTTACTACTTCTTTTCTTCGCGCATTCCCCCTACACAAGTTGTTTCAATAGTTAAACATCCCCTTTCTCTCTTTTTCGCAACATAATTAATTTTTTCTTAGAAAATATTAAACTAAATATTCTACGCATGTATTTTGTTTTAATTATCGTTATTACACATCTTTCGATGTGACTCAACTTTTCGAAAGAGATAAGTTTTTATTAACTAACTAGTTTAAACCAACTTTTCGAATTAATGAAAAATAAGCTTCATCACTTACCTTTTATTTTTTGTGTGTCGACATAAATCTAAACTTCTTGTAAAACGCCTGCTAAAAATTAAAAATAATTAAGCATCGTTTCTTGTGTCAATTTTCTGATACTCGTAACTCAGGGAAAACATGTGAGAAACTTGTGAAACAGTACATATATACACAAACTCCCTTTTTGTTTGGCCTTCTATCTTGCCCTTCTGACTCGGCGGCTGACTACAAGCTGGGTCGTGGAAGCTTGCCATTCAGGATATCGACCAGCTGACACGCCCATCCCTACCTTCCGACTCTTCGCCATCATTTCTACGTTGTCGCTCTCATCTTCTCTCTATTCTATTTTTTGATCTTCTAATTCTATTTTGTGATCACCGAACATAGCCGTCCGTTTAACAAATCAAATTAATAAGAAGCGCCTTATATTTTGTTAGTACTTTTAGCAAGAAAAATTTTTTCTCAAAATGGCTAATTCTCCAAATCTGCCTTGGTGCATTTACTCGCTTCAGATATCCACGAGAAATGAACGAGGAACGGTCATCAATTGCGAGCATCGCGTTCGAGTGGTACAAACGCACATAATAGTATGGTTTTCGTTATTAAATAACTTCAATCATTATATATATATTAAGAATTACCATAATTTACAATTATGACTTTATTCTTAACGATGTTTTCATATTTAATAACCGCGTGTAAGAATTGTAAAGATCGAAATAAGAAAATGTATGAACAACAACAGACATCAAAAGTACGCAAAAGTTATATTATTTTTGTTTATATCGATGTGCAGGCTTTAAATGCAAAAATACTTACGTTACAATTAAATATAGTTTCCTAATAACGAGATTCCAGCTTTCTTTGTTTCGTTGAACATTGACGCACTTAAATATTTTCACATATTTGCAAGAATTTAGCGACAACGATTGTTCACTACGCAATTCAACCATCGTAATTTTTGTTTGCACAATAACTTCTCGGTGGCGATTTAAAACTCCGGCTTTTCCGAGAGCGCTCGACGTTCGCGGTTTTTTTGCAATTGCGGTCACGCGACAATGCAAATAATGATTCGCGCCAGTTGTCGTGCATGAGGAAGACGTAAATCGCGTGTCCAACCCTCGTTCGTTTCTTTCTTCGACTGCGCTCGGCTACATAATATATAAGTATTGATACACTCTTCCACTCGTCCGCCTCAACTGGAAGCATTATATGCAATTTATATAAAACTACATTCGTTATCTATTCGGAATTTTTATTATATACAGAAAGAGAAAGATAAAGAAGAGAAGGAGGAAGAGAGAGGATATGACTTGTTTTATTATGTGATATATTCTATGGTAGTTTTATGCATTTATTCGACTCTATGATATCAGGAGCCTATTGTTTACGCTAAATCCTTAAGCAAGACACACATTAAGAAAATTGGCGTGTCCACGAGCAAAGAAAAAACCTCTTTCTTAAGTAGAAAGTGGTCAAATATAAAAGTGCAAAATAACATGCTTAAATAACGTAAGAATCACTAATGAAGTTGCGTTCGGAAACACTATTCGTGCACAGGAGCGTTATTCTATCTTTGTTTTATATCTAATGAGTGATAAGTCTACATGCAGCTTGAATTAAAATAATTAACGATAAAAAGATGAAAAGATACACGTACTTGATACGATGCAACACATAATGACGTTTTAAAATTGTATAATATAATTGAATAAATAATTTTCAATCTTCGCGCTTAAATAGTGAGTCTTTCGAAATTTGATTTCGTTTGTTTGCGTTAATTAACTATTCGATATATGATTATCCTTATATTGGATATTTATAAACTGTAAAATGAAACACTTACAATGTAAAGATGTAATCGTAAAAGATGTATGTGATGCATCGTAGAGAAGATGCGCCAATTTGTTGGAAAAAGAAAAATATGTGTGACAACACCTGATCATGATTATTATACTGAGTCTAATTGAAATTATATTATTATATCTTTATCATTATCTTTGTTATCGTTAACATTATATATAATCGTTTTAAAGCGACATTATGATAATCATTATCCTCTGGCAGGATAAAAATAATATACCTTGCGTTATTGGCGGGCATTTAATCGCGTATAACCATGTACACATTACCAAATAAAGTAAATCGTTATATATATATATATATATATAAAATGCAAAAACAGCACCACCGATGTGCGGGAATCACGGAATTAATGAAAAAGACGAAAAAAGAGAAACAAAGCTATTACTATTATATAAATCGATCATCTTGTAAATACGAGTTTTATACAGAGCATTGTATTCGTTAAAGAGAGAGTACTTATTGCAAAATAATATATCTATATATGTATATATATATATATATATATACATTTATATATATGTATATATAATATATATAATATATATGTATATATATATATGTAATACATACACACATATACACATTATATATACTCAAATGTAGTGCACACGGAAAAACATGTGACTGTTCGCACATATTTAGATAAATCACTTTTAAAGTATAAGGACAAAAAAAAGAAAAAGTAGACTAGAAGAACGTCGAGGTTCAAAAAGTCAAAGTGCGTACGTTTATTTGTTTTATTCGTCCGTTCTTTCGTTCATTCGTCCATTCGTTCGTTCGTTCGTGTCTTGCATTAAAGGCAAGCGAAAATAAATTGCCTTGAAATTGACTGTTCTTACATGATCATCTATTTGCGAAAAAAAAATTCGAAATAATTTTTTTTCGCGTAAACGCCAACCGGACAATGAGAATCACAAAAAGCCGATTTATACGCTTGTAGAAAAACTTTTACATTATGCATATAAATAAAAAAAAAACAAAAAAAAAAGAAGTTTACGATATGCGCGCAAAATCACTCCTCAATCGACTTTTGCGTATTTGATATTTTCGCAATCACGTCTCATCTGCGTTATGTGAACGAAAAACTTGCTCAAACCATAGCTATCGACAATTGTACATGGATTAATAAGTAATTTGTTTGATTTTTATATGTAGAACAAAATGTATGTAATGTATATGTCTGATATTAAATGTGTATAAAGATGTACAAAAAGAGATATATACAATCGAGAAGAAAGATTTCATAAATTCAGAGCACTTCTCTAAACGAACGTTATTTAGATTATATCTTGTTTCATGAACAATTAATGATCGTGGCAAAATTATATTGTATAATATACGACATTATAAAGAAATGTTTGTTGTTCAATCATCGTTACTATCAACGGGAAAAAAAATTCTTCTGGATAATGTATGTAATATGCCAACATATAGGTATATGTACAATACAACAACAGTTCAAATTGCGTTGTTGCACAAAACTGCCAACTTCAAATTGCAATATGCGTTTTTTAGTTATTATTATCATGCAGATGCGACAGAGAAAAGAGGTTGGATTGATAAGAGACTGCGTATTTTAAACTAACAACACGAGAAGTAGTTAAATGCGACAATTTATCTTTGATTGTGTCAATTGATTAACACGCAGCGAAAATTTTGTACAATTCGACGGTCATATTAGATTATTAAATATGAAACTTGACAAATATTGTACATGTATGTACATATGTATGTATTTATCAAGTTTTATACTTAACGACTCAATACACAAGATGATTTATCAATAATATAAACAAGAATAGAGAATCGTGATACGTTTGATAAATTTCAATCGCATGTGCAATTCCGTTATATTTCTGTAGTAAATTGCGTGAATTCAACAGAGTAATTTTTTTAATTTATTCAAAAAAAGCACATAAAAGTCACAAAATGTTCTAAATTATATGATTGACATGTACTCAACGAGAATATGTAAATATTATATTTTTATGACAAGCCACGGTGCGTTCTCTGTACAAGTAAAACGATTTCTTTAATATAGATGTATGTTTATATGGTTTATTTATTACGCCGAAACGTTTGCGTAATCTTGAAGAATATTTATAAGTAAATATACTTTCAACTTAACTTTTACAGAGGAAGTAAACTATTGAAGTTGAGCACTTTACGATTGCCGATATGAAATCTCAATCGAGCGCAGATTTGAAAAAACGGTGCAGAGAAACGTAATTCGTGCCAGTTGTATCCATTTTCTCTCATGTTCGCGTTCAAAGATAGTTAGGAATTTCGAGACAAATGATCGATTTGGATTTAATTAAAACCGTAATTTTCCAGAAGTTGTTGCGGAATCGGGATTGTTTTACTTCTCCGAAGAGAATTATTCACGTGGGTCTTTCTTGTTCGATGTGCTCGAGATCACTTCGTAAACTATCTCGATCAATTGCAATTATTCGTAATTCCTTCGTAAACCTGTAACAAAAGAAAAAATACTATTAAACGTGAAAATGTAGAAATACTTATAAACGAGAATAAACAAACGCGAACGAAACTTTGAATGAAAGAACGAAGACGAAAATGTTGGCGCGAGTGTTGGCGCGAGTTATCTCGACGAGAGTACCAAATTCTAAAATGTATTTACAAACATACGTTATAAACTGCATTATACTTTAGAAACGTATTCTACGATCGTAAACTGATAAAGAGGGACAATTGTAGATATACACACACACACATACACATGTATTCCAAAACATGCATAGACAAACCACCAAGATATATATTGCAACCACATTTGCACAAATATTCATCACACACACATACATATTACACGCATACACATCACACTAAAAAATTTATTCCTATATATATTATATAGAAAAAGAGATCGAACAATCATCATAACAAAAAGTGATTTTACATACACACAAACACGTATACAAAAAATAATTACTGATATAGATGTACTTATACAGGCACTTGGTAGAACATACGTACACGCGTACCGAGTATATCTATATTACAACTTTCTACTCGGCTACGATGCCGATTGTGCGATTTAGAAAAAAAAACAAGAGTGAGAGAGTGAGAATGTGTGTTTGCGCGCGTGCGTGCGTGTATATGTGAAAGAGACAGAGAGCGAATAGATTAACAAAAGAATCAATGTAAAGATGGGGGAGAAAATATGGTAAAAACGCTTGTTCGATGCGCGATAGTGAATATACAAGTAATAAGCTCTAGACATAGACTAGATTCGGGAAAAAAAAACCGCGAATGTTTGTTGTTAATCGAGAATGTATCCATTCACATGAAAGAATTTCGCGTGTCTACCTATATACATGCATGGAAGTATGTGTGTGAAAATCTTTGTGATCTGTATCTCATTGCGGAAGTTCCTGTTCCTCGAGACGATGACAAAAAAAACCAAACAAACAAAAAACAGGAGGATTGCGCGGAAGAGGATAATGATGGATGACAAACTTGTCGACATTTTAGTAAATATTATTCGATTCGCGCGGGATATGCTTGCCGGATCTGCCCGAGGGATGCTGACTTTTTCTATTTTCAAGCTATAATATATACGGGCCAAACTGATAAGATTAGATACACCTGTATATACTTGATGTTTTTACTCTCTGTCGTGAAAGAAAATACAATTTTTATTTCACTCATCCGGATTCAAATAAAATGAGATCAGTAAAAAACAATTAAAGAGAAGTATATTTAGGTTTAGAATAAAAACGCTTTTTATATGTATCAATGAAAAAATCTCGCTAAGCCGAAACAATAATTTTTTTTATTCAAGAACTTGCTTTTCCGGAAAATAAGGAAATATAACAGAAGAGCAAACGTTATATCTCGATATAGACAAACATTTGTCTTAAAAGAGGAAAAGACATTTTAAAAAGCATAAAACTTTCGAGTGTGTGCATTAGTTTGAGCTAAGAAAAACTTTGCGAACGTGCGCGCAAGTGAAAAAAGTCATCTGCTTTCGAGAGAGAGAAAAGGAAAGAAAGTAGGTCAGATCCCGGCAGGCGTTCTTATTTACGATTAGCTGCGCGCTATTAAGGCCATTTTTTGTAATAACCGAATAAAATGCATGGTCGATGATGACGTAAGAATACTTATTCTTTACGATCGAATCAATTCAACCTCTTAGGATTTACTCGAAAACTCACAACGGACCAGAATCTCTCATCTCGGAATGTGCTGCTGTATATCTTTTGGCTGGAAGTCTGCGTGAGAGTTTGTCGACTCTCGAGAGTTACTCTCGATAAAAATAAAAAAATAGAAATATAACAACTGATTGCAAACTTTTCTTCTCTCTCTTTCTCTCTCTCTCTCTCTCTCTCTCTCTTTCTCTCTCTCTCTCTAATACAATTGATGATAAAGTCAAATTAATTCCAAGAGTTTGATATTGTTGCTATCGCAAAACTATCGAGAGCCACTATCGAGAATAAAACTCTCAATGGAAAATACGTAGACCAAGTACGTGTGCCAAGTTTACAGGCCTCCTATGTAGAATTGCACCGTAGTCTTTTTACGAGCGATAGCGATTTATTTGGTCGACTTTTCAAATCGTTGAGTGTTTCTAACGCCGAAATTTAAGGCGCTACATTTAAAACAAACGGGATTCGCGATGTATAAATAAAACGAAAATCGAAGGGGCGAGTGAGAGTGAGGGCACGAGGGAAAGACGAGGGAGTGCAAATGCGAACATGTATCTTTTATATTCAATGCATTATCGGTTGTGTCTTCAAAGTCCTCGCGTTATAATATATACGAAATATAATTGAACCGTTTTACGCCGACTGACTGGGGAAACGAAGTCACTTTTTATGAGGGAAAAGCCGGCGCGCGTGGAACGCGCATGATTGTTTTAACCGAGGATTGGATTTATCAGAGCGACTGACAAGCAAGAACAAAAGGCGGACACGGAAAACGAAAATGCGGAGATTTGCAACGAGGGCTCTCCTAGTTACTTGCTCAGTGAAATAATTCTAAATAAACCGTTCACTTAAGGGAACGAAAGTCTAGATAACGCGCATAACTAATGTATAAAAATAACTCTACGTACAAATAAGTAAGATGGTGTGCATGCCTTCGTAAGTTGTTCACACAATTAAAAAAAAACTTTTATTTTGATCAAGAACGAGAAATTAAAAACAAAAGCATATACGCATGAACTTTAATTTCTACACGAATATATATTGCTAATACGAGAGAAACAATTTTAGGCGAAGGGATATCGATCCGCATTAATCCGACAAACATCACATGCTTACAAACGTAGTCGCAGTCTTCGCCGCTATAGCAAAAGCAACTGTGCCTGCGATTGTACGCATTTTTCAAAGAACGCGGTTTCTACTGATAAGCATGTAACATCCAATCGATATAATTCGCCTAAAAGAAGTGTTATGATCAAATGTCGATCGTTGATTTTGAACAATTTGAAAGAACAAGTTTCAATTACGCAAACTGCGATCTCAACGATTTCCCTTTTCTTTTTTTATTTCTCTCGCAAGGGGATAATGACATAAAAATCCAATGTACTTTAGCCAGGATTAAATCAGCAAAGTTATTAGCAAGGTATCAGCGATTCTGTCGGCTGCCATAAATAATATAATATAATAATAATATATACGCGCGCGAAATCGAAAAATAATCAAGTCAATGCGATCGAGATTTCGTATAGTGTTATACTCATTACTAATCAGGATTTATAATCCTTATCATAGCGTATTGGCATGGAGATGTTTTTGTTCTTGGAAAATAAAAGAAACTATTGTACTGTATGTGTGTATATGCATATATATACATATATATATATATATATATACATATATATATATATATATATATATATATGTATAATATATAAATGTTATGTATAATGTTATTATATATATCTTGGTTATTTTTCTACATATAATGTGTAAAATATTTCTGTTTTTTTCTTGTATATCATTAATGAAAATATATATTGAAAGTCGCGCACTATTCTTTTTGATCGGAACGAAAACATCCTCGTCCATGATAAGGATTAACGATAACGAAAAATGTGTAATACACGTTGTGCACGTATAATACCAAAACTATAGTGTCGTTACATGATCGATATACCTAACGCGACTTATCTTACTTGCGCGTGATACGACACATTATTATGTAAAGTTTATATATTGAGTGAGTAAAGCATTATGTTATCGATAAAAAAAAAAGTATGTAAAGTACCTTGAAAACAATAAATTTCGTCCTTTTCTTCGTGCATGAGGGACACTTCCGGCCATTTTCAGCTTCGCGGATCCGCGACAATCTTCATCTCAAGTTTCGAATCGTGGATTTTACCTTGCATTTACCTGATTCTAGAATCAAAACACTTGATACTGATTCATTCATCACTAATACAGATACTAGTTTGACGATTTTAATACGCTTGCATTATAACGTTATCATCATTGTCATTTCAATTTTGTGAGAAACGCGAGAAGATTCAATACTCGCGCACTATTCCTATCTTTATTTCAATATTGTCGCTGTTCAATTACAGATGGCGCTAAGGTAAGTCTGCTAATCCCATCGACACCGACAATGTTGTACTGAATTATCGACGAAGAGTGCAACAGAGTTTTCATTTATCAATAATTAATTGCTCTTTATCTGCATTTTCTTTTTTCATCTTTTTTTTTTAAAGCTTCAAAATTTTAAAGTGTACATAAAAACACTATATTATATTAAATTATATAAAATTCTATAAAATTTAGTTATAAGTAATTATTTAAAACCTATAACTATAACGAAAATAAAATTTCTATGAGAGCACGAGCAGTTTTTCAAAAACTTCTCATTCTATATACAATTATCACACAAAATTAAAGTAGCGATAACTTGCGATATATAAAACATGGAGAAAGAAATGTATTTTTATTACAACATTATAAAATTGACACATATATAAACATAGTTCACGAAATAGTATATTCATAAAATCAGAATGTCATTGTGACGTGACGCGCTACGTCGGCGTCTCTCGCAAAGAATACATTAATGCAAAAAATACATTCAGTACAAAATAAATACATTTATATATGTATATATATATATATACACACAGTTCAGTACAGTTTGTATCAATTTATGAGTTTAGCTAATATCAGAAGAATATAGTGCTGACGGGGTTTAAAATATCGTCGTGACATCCAGGCACTACTATACTTTATCTTCTACAAAAATTAGCGTTTTGCATTATTTTGCTATTTAACGGATTACACTAATCTGATCAATATTGTATGTATGTATGTTATTCCCATATTAATCAATTCGAAAGAATTGATCATGACTTGGTATATTTAAATAATGTTAATATATATATATATATATATTATATATATATTTATTTATTGTATACGTACACACATATCACGACATCAATAAACAGCAGGTTTTTCTTTTTTTTAATCAGTAACCTTTTACCTTTAATCATTAACCATTTACCTTTTATATGTATTACAACGAATTATAACTTTCCGACTTTTGTATACTTGCATGTATAATCGCATACCAGAAGATATTATTCTTCGTAATTTGTTTCTTGTTTTATGTTTTTAAAATAGGAAAGTGTGAAAGAAAGATAACTTTATATTATTTATATCAAGAAATCGTTTCTTAATCACGATTACATTCGTTGAAAAAGGCAAGTAATCTACGTAGATCCATGACTAATGTTTTATTGTAAGTTTGTGGTCCTCAGTGTTTCGAATTAGAGTATTTTTCTTTCTCTCTCCTCCTCTCGATTATTGGTTAATGTATATTTCTAGGCTTGTGCATCGAGAAGTCGTACATACTTTGTGGTATGCTCGAAGATTATACATTAGAAGATAAGAAACATTTTGTTTCGTAATAAATTTACATTATAATTTGCAAATATTGTCTACAAACAAATCGTAATAAAATTTAAGTAGTTTTGCAAAACAAGTATACATACAAGTTTAAGTTTTCATTCATGAAAATAATACAGCATTTTATTAGCAACAATCTTTTGAATTGTATTTAGAAATATTTTTGTATCCTTTTTTAGCCATTTGCTAAGAATTAATTAGCGCATTTACGTTTTGCCGCGACTCACACTCAAACTACTCGATGCATTCGAATCGTATTGTGAGTGATAATATCGAGATATAATAATAACGAATGGGTGCTCTGTTAATAATTCGTTCTAATAAAATCGCAAGTCACGAAAACGTCAGTATTAATGAAATGCGTTACGATGTTTACAGCAAGCCCTAATCATAAAAACGCTCGTCATAAACGATCTTTTATTTATTTCGATATGTATAATTATTTCCAACGATCCATGAATTTTGTCAAAACGGTGATTTTCATCGGAACACGCATGGCGTTTTCCATTTTACGACGAGAAATTCCCGCGAATCTTTTATAAAGACGTCCGAATTTAATAAACTATTTCAAACTGCAAATCGAAAGAATATTGCGTAACAACATAGTCTGCTTTTGCGCGAGAATGTGACTGTCATACCTACGCTTTTAGGTCATAAGCCTCTGTCGGAGGAATGCTTTATATATACATACATACACACACATATATTTTATATATATATCGTTATCTAAGATGTATCTATATATATCTCTGCTCGTCTAACATAAAATATACAACATTTACTACGTTTGCTGCTATTTTAAATATTAAATCTACTGCTATCTACATGTTATAAAAGTATCATTTAATCACAAAAACAAAAACGAATGAGTTCGAACAATTCGCGTTCATATTCGATGATAAATCATGAATACAAAAAGCGACTTTTTGAAAATCTTAGCGTTACATAAAATTTGTCCGCATAATGATAGTGTCTGTACAATTACTCGTAATTAGCAATATTTTTTGCTACGTAACAAACTTTGATACTTTTGATACAGATAAAGCTACAAATTTTATATATTATTAGTACATATTATGTTCGTTATCGTTCGAGAACTTTTGTTCGATATGTATATTAGAAATATACGCACATTTATGCGCAAGTAGTTGATTGCAAACTACTTGTGTGTTCTTATGGTCAGATATATAAAAACAAAAATAATTTATTATTCTTATTGCGTCTTAACAAATTAATTTCTTTTGTACTGAAATAATGAGTTTCTACATTGCGCTTACCACACATTATTTAACTTTACAAAATTCAAGAAAACATTTTTTGTTGAAAACATTTTTTTCCCGCATTCTTTTATGCAATTTTAACATATTAAATAATTTTATCTTATAAGAATAGCTCTCTATACATATTTTTCACTCTTATAAAAAAAGCTATTCCGTGGACGGACACTGCACAAGCTTCACGATATTCAGAGCATATCAAGAATAATAGCGCGCAGAGAAATAGCATCAAAATTTCCATCATTCTCGTTTAAGTTTTAATAATTTAAGAATATATCTGCTTGTTTTTTAAGAAATTTTTTAATTGTATTAGATATAGCATTGCGAGTCCGTACAAAAAAAATATGCAGTGCCTGTCAATTTTGCTATATTTACATTTACGCGCGCGCGCGCGCGTGTGTGTGTGTGTGTGTGTGTGTGTATTGTATACATATATAACAGCACGTTTTGTCATCGATACATCAATAAAAATATGTTCACAAACGCGCGTGCTTGCGCATAAAAATACACGCAACGTTCAGAATATACAAAAACATGCGTACAAATAGAATATTTACGTTATTTTATATCTCGCGCGCTTACCTTTGATATAACGCAAAGATAAACACACGTTTTGAAATAAAGACACTTAAATACAAATTTTTCTTGACTTCGCAAATTCGTTTCTTAGTTTTGTATGAAAAACTTTTCGAATAAAAAACTTTTTGATAAAAAACTTTTTGATAAAAAAAGCGCACGTGTTTCGCAATCATGCTGCATGACTTCCAAATGTATTGTTTTCCTCTTATTACAATTGCAAGCATTCCAAACGAATATAAACGATAAAAAAGTAGTTGCGAGGAAGATAGTTTATACAAGAAGTTCCTGGTCCCAGTTCTCAATCATTATTGCCAACGGCACTTGCTATTTCAAAACCGCCTACTTTTGCATTTTCAAGAACTCGATTTCGGCGACATAGAACTTTCGATAAAATCTTTCTCCGCCACGGGGAATACTTTTCTCTCCTTTATCTCGTATATTTGATCAACGTGTGACCACTCGCCGGATGTTATCCAAGTTCTCGTTGGTAAAAGACGCTTAAATTTCAATTTCAAATTTTGCACATAACGTTCGCAAGTCGGACATTGATCAACTTGGGCGCTTTGATTACAATTATTTTTAGAATATTAAAACTGTGAATATTATTGTTTTTATTGTACATGTGACGAAACAACGATTCCTACAGTTTTCAGCATATATATGTCATAAAATCTTACTGCAAGATGTTAATTCAGTGTTGACTATAATTGAATGGAACAACTGAACATAAAAAATGTGCAAAATTTGATGATGTAACGCGCGTACACATACCGTATCATTCATACAGTTTAAAAAAGTGTGATCACAGATTGACAGAAGGCGCGTAAAACACGATTTTATACATATACAGTCACGAGAAATACTTCATTATGATAATTTATCAATTAACAAATATATTAATAAGTATACTTATATAGATATATCTATGTATATAGAGTATATATTTGCGTGTATATGTTACTTACAGTACATATATATATATATGCGTATTTACTTTACTATTTTGGTTTTCACATAGGCAAAGTAAGATTCTCTCAGTTATATATATATTTGATTATGTTAACAATAATTAATTTCTAAACTACAGTTTTTGGAAAGTTTACATGATTTTGGAAAAAAATGCTTTTTATGTTTGTTTCGAAACTCTTGCGAGTCTGAATAACAACGTAAAAGTATAAGTAAAAGCACGCACGTTTTTTGTGTTGTTAAGCCTGTTCTACATTAAGCGCAAACGCCAAGTCGCAGGTTTCGTGGAATTGACCACTTCACGTTGATCAATTGGCTGATTTGACTAATGCAATTAGTCAATTCAATGAGATCTGCGAACTTGCGTCTTGCGCTTGATGTAAAACAGGTTTCCATTTTCGCGCGGTAACGTATTTCACACGCATCTTATTATTATGATACATGTACAAACGAAAATTTTTAGGCGTAAAACGCGACGGATATGTTTTTAAATACATGATTTAGCAATATAGTTTGAAGCCACGGTTGTGGAATGTACCGCGTATATGTATACATATACAAAACATACGCAATAAATACATGAGTTCCTCTATCTGAAGGGACTGCGTAAACATAATCAGAATTTGCATTTATATGAGTAAGAATTTTTGCAAAAGTGTATTTTCGAAAAACTGCCGGAGTTGTTTGTCTACAAACAAATTCTTTCTGAAGAAAATACCGTTGTCGATTTGAGGAAATCTGATATTCGTAATCGCACAACTGCGTAGCGCGTTGTATGGACGGAGCAAAGCGCGTTCTCATGAAAGAGCGAATACTGAACGAATAGTTACTCGCGAATGCCTCTTTCACTGAAACTGCTGCTAAATAAATAGTGATTCTTGAAAACAAGTATCTGTTTTGAAGAAACGCGACACAGCAAAGCGAACGTATCCCAAGCTGCCGGTGTGGTAGGTAACACGTAATGAACTATCCAGTCGGGTTAACACAAAATGGCGTTGTTTTCTAGAATAATTGGTACAACAATATTCATCGACCAATTTACACAAAATATACGCGAGAATTCGTTAGAGGCAATCAAGTCACGCGAGGAATATCGTCTATACTGTGCGCGTTTTAATATGTTGATGTTCTCGCGGATATATATGTAAAGTTTCTTCTATTCATCTTCCGTTTTTGGTTTCCGAACAGTATTTTTCGTTTTATTTTACTTTTGATTATAATAAATCCCGGACACATTTGTAGCTATCATCATGTCAAAATCACAGAGGCAATAACAAGTATTGTGCAATATACTCGTTTTTTTATCGCGTTTATTCAGTGAATATGGTATAACTTCGACGTACTTCGGCAGATAAGAGCAATTATATAATCGCAACCAGATATGTTCAGAGACAAAAAATACATACATACATACATACATATATATATATATATATATATATATATATATATATATATATATATATATATATATATATATATATATATATATATATATATATATATATATAAAATTATCAAACATCAAGAGCGATATGTAGATTTAAAATTAAGTGGATCGATGGCAGCGTCACAAAGAGAGAGTTTTGGTTTTATAAGAAACAGCGAATCTATATATGAAGACAAGACGAGGAAAAGTTTCTTAATTAGTAAATTTTAAGGATTACAGATTACGCAAATTGCCACGGTTCTAGTTACATGCAAAACACTCTGCATCCATCAACTTATTTTTAGTTTTTTCACCGAATTTATGTTGTGATATATATATTTAATATTTATCGATATATTCTTAAAGTTTATATATTTTTACTAATAAAGTGGCATACATTACGGTACTTGATTCGCCTCTTTATTCTTTATCAATCGTTATCGAAAAGATCTTCGCCGCAAGTAATCGCTCTCGTTTTACATAATAAATGGCCGGGTAATGCTACTTTTTCCCGTCCTTTCAAAGGAATCTCGCTAAATTGCACCAAACACCGAAACCAACTAGACGAGCAAAGTAAGTACTGAAAGTTTTAACTGATATTATTGCCATCTTTATCATCGAATCGCCCTTATCCGAGGCTATTTGACTTCGCTCTTCGTTACCGGAATGTTATTACCTTCGGGGAATGATGAGCGCCAAGTATCTCCTTAAACGTTACGGTATTTTCATCTACTCTGCTGACTTACTGCGGCGAGACCGCCATAATTTGGAATATGGCGCTTGCGGCTACCAGCCGTATGTTCGTTGAGCTTAAATCTCAAATACAACGTACTTATAGCCTACCGGTGTCAAGTACTCCCCTTCCAACATGCCACGTATATAACTTTGCAACCTCTTCTGTCCCGGAATCCCTGGTTAAGCTCCGTCGAGAAATTTAATCGAAATTGGGAAATCTTATTTTCTCATCCATTCTCATTTTATGTCTCTCGTCTTGCAATCAGATAAAATACAGTTGCGAGTAAAAAAAAAACCATTATTTCCCATTTTTTTGTTTCTCTACGCGAGACAAGAATTCTTACAAAAATCAGGCTTTTACCTCGGCCTTAGACGTTTTCTTGGCTGAAAACGTCGAGCATTCTCTCGACTGAAATAAGAAGATGCACCGTCTTTAAAACAACGTGATCAATAATAAGCAGAAATCTTCTGCAATTGAATATCTCGACGTCTTTTGCTCAAAACAACATCACTCTTTAATATTGATAAACACCTGAATATTTTTGACATCATATTTTTGTGAAATTCTGAAAATATATCTCGTTTTGACCTGCGTATAACTACGATATAAAACACTTCGAAAAGTAAATCTAATGATTTTTGTTAGAGAACACGTACCCACTGGACGGCAACCGTTCGTGTCAAAAATATTGAATTCTTTCAATTTCAACAAGTCTATTTCTTACATCCAATAAACTTGATTTTTCTGTGGATAATTAAATACTAAACGCCGTTACATTTATTATGTTATGTATACCTTTAGTGCCGATGTTGTTCTTCTTAGGTTTTAACTGCCTTGTATAACAATAATATCAAAAAATAGCAATATTTTTATAAAGTGTTGAAACTCAAATCATCAAGTACAAGTAGTTTATACAAATAGACTAAACGAATCTGAAAATTATATAGGCAATACTCTTACTTTTGTGTACATGTGATAATCAATATTTTTAATTATAATCATTTAATTATAATTCTGCTCGAAAAACAACTTTTGTAGGGTTTTGTTATTCTTATAAAAACAAGATCTTTTACATAGAGAGTGACTCAGTAAATAACTCGATTTTCTTAGAAAATTTTGTAGGCGTGTGTATGTGACGAAGAGATAAAATTAATACTTCCTACAGGATCATATTCGAGACGACATCAGGACGATGATGTTGCACTTCACAGCGATCATCTGTCTCGTAAAAACGGATTCGCGTTACATACGTCCAATGTACGAAGATGGATGTGATGCGGACGCATCTTTGTCAACACATTCTCTTTCTATACTTCAAGTGCATCGCGTTTTTAAAGTTCATAGACATCACGTCCTGTCGCTCGTCCGTTGGGCCTAACCACGGTCGGACGACAGGATGACGGGCTCGCGTATGAATGAATGATGTGAACTCGGAGGCGCACGTCGCTAGAATTTCTGCCGCCTTCGCCGCCGCGAGGTCGTCTTGAGAAGCTCACCGTAGTCTTGCAGCAGCAGTAATGGAAGAGCTTGACATAAGCGCTGCGAAAGTGACGATTCACTACGCAATAAAGCAGATTGTTGAAGCAGGATTTGGACAGAGCGAACCAGGCCAGAATGTAGAGCACTCGCGGAGAGACCGGCCTGAAGGAATTAACGCAAACCACAATGCCAAACGGCAGCCAGAACACGGCGAACATCACGCAGCTGTACATGTTCGCTTTTGTGAGCTCGTAGTCCCAGGAGAAGGCGGCCGGCGGCTTGTACGACCGTGTGGCGTGTCGCACGCGCAACACCAACTTCGCGTACAGGAAGATCGTCGTTAGAGCGGGCAGTCCGACCAGTATGCTCGCTCCGATCACTTGCTCTAACGCGATGCTGCTGAGCTTACGGCGACAAAAATCGGGACCTACATCTAGCAACGATTGCAAGCCTACCGCGACGATGGCGAGTATCCAGATGACGATGATGCAGCCTGTCACGCAGCCCGTTGTCACACGAGCGTATCTAAAAAAATTGAAATATGATATCATGTATTAACATATATACATAAACTAGGAACTGTGTGTGTGTGTGTGTGTGTGTTTCTCTATATCTATCTACAAAATATCTATGAAAATAAATCACAAAATTTTAAACGCTTAAACTTATATAGTGTTGTGTCTACTCGGACATTGTCATAATTTCGTAGGTGAAACAATATAAATATTTTCTCTTTAATTACACCGCAATCTTGTTTAAATCTCGGTGCATTCAATTAAAGAAAATATTTCTCTCGGTGATACACTGCAACTGCAATTACAGAGTTCGTCGTGCTAGTCTGGATTAACGAGGGACTTGAAAAACGAACCGGTAGTTACGGAGTTAGCGGCGCTGGCAGACGATTTCTCGTTTACAATGCGGAGAAACTTCTCCTCGAGTCCACGTGTTCCCGCCGTGATTCTTCTGACACGACCAGTTAAAATACTTCGCCGTATCGTCGCTAAACTTTCAGCGTGCGTATGAAAAGCAGTAATCGTCGTCGTCGTCGTCGTCGTCGTCGTCATCGTCGTTGTTGTCGTCTTTCCTGAATCGTTTGCTATCGGTTACGGATTTCGACAATTCAAGTTAAAGAGAACGTCAGTAAGAATGCAAAATTACAAACTCGATCGTGACATTGATTGAGAGAATTGATGAAGCATTTTAACATCAAATTCGAAATTCTAAGATAGTGATTGTTATACATTACTACGCGCAATATTGGTTCAAATTGGGACATCAATAATGCCATTTTATTTCCATTCAGTACATAATTGTACAATAGAGATACAGAGAAGATATACAGAGAATAAAACATTATAGTATGAAAGATTTATTGGAGCAAAAAAACAAATTCCCCAAATATTAGGTAAATTATTACTAAAAATTACACGTAAATTATTACTAAATAATAACATACAGAGACAAGTTCGTAACTAAAGATAGTAATTTCCTTTCTTCCCGCGTACAAACTTTGGCTTTTTTACTTGTTTTGTATGACAATTTGATCACATATCTCTGTTATCATAGAGGTAGGGTTACTTTAGAAACACTTGGTTTACAAAATAAAAAAGTTGTAAAAAGACAGAGAAACAATGTGTGTGTTTGTAAAAAGATATTAATATTAGAAATAACAAAGAATAATCATTTTTTTCTAAAACATGACTATGTGATTTTATGTCTACCTTTTCAAAGTTGCATAATAATTTTTTGCAAATAAATATATGAATTAGCAAGGAAAACAATTATACATGTATATATATATATTTTTTTTATATTATAATAAAATATATATTTTTTTAATTATATAAAAACTTTTTTTGATAGTGTTTACGGTTACATTGCAAAGAGAGAAAGAAAGAGAGAGAGAGAGAGAGAAAGAGAGAGAGAGAGAGAGAGAGAGAGAGAGAGAGAGAGAGAGAAAATCAAGAATAAAACCGCTCTTAAAACAAGAATATGCATTTGTGGAAATTGTAGAAACGTGAAATCGATTGCCGGAATCGCTTGCTAGTACACTACGCTTTATCTTTCAAACAGTTAACACAAGCGAGCGTAATTTTCGGCCGCTATTGTCGCGAACGACGGTAAGGCCACCGGAGACCAAAGAGCTTTACAAGCACAGGTTTTGGAAGTATATATGTTACCACACCGCCGCGCCAAATGAAGACCTGCCTGCAAGAACCAGATAGCCTCGCTTTTGATCGAAGTGAATTATTTACATGGAAATAGAGAGAGAATCTCTCTCTCTCTTTCTCTGCACAGGATAATATTAATACAAGTATTTATTAAGGCAAATTATTAGTCGGTAGTTGTGTGGCAGTTCGATGAAGTTCGAAGTTAGTTTGCGCGTTAACCATAAATGAGATTTAAGTTCTACTTTCACATATCGAGTTTGATAGCATGCGCGAAGGAAAATTAATTTTGCCAGTTTTTTCTCCATCCTTCTCTCGCTCATTTTTTTTATTTTTTTTAAACAGATTTAAATATCTTTCACGCGTAATTTTGCAAAAGAACATATACAATTTATAGAGAGATAACAAAAAGAATTCCAAAATAGAGAATTCTCAATATGTATGTATACTTTCACATGTATATGTACTTTTGACTACTAACACAAGTGTTCACTATACACTGAGTGTGAAACGAGATTGGTTAAAATTTGCATTTTAAATCAAGTATCGAACAATTCTGTCTCGGATTAATCAATTATAGAGTTTTTTATAAAGTACTTTATTTAATTATTAGAAGCCGTAAGCAACCGATAACAGTCGCGTCGAAAATACTTCAAACCAAAGAGAAGAACTCTTTTTGCGCGAGCGGTCTTTGCGCGAACGAGAGTTTGTTAGTTTTTGCGGCGGCCCGACAAATAGAAACGCCCTAGGGTTCGATCCATTTTTCATTCCACCCTACGGGACAAATAACAAACTTTGTTACGCCACGTACATCAATTCAACCGAATTCTCCGTATAGGCAAGTGATGGAAAGCGACCGTGGGGTAAGAACCGCTCTTGTCGTTCCGGAAACGGATTGCTCAATTAGTAACCGACGAACGCCATTTTGTAAACAAAGCGAGTGGGTTAAAGACAATATACTTTAAAGACCTTTTTTCTGTGTATGAGAGCTAAAAGAAATTGGCAGTAAACGGAATTTGAATTAAAAAAAATGCCGACAATCACAAGAAAGTAGAAGTTATTGATCGCGGTCACGTGTGTTATATCTTTTCGATCGCCGAAGTCTGGGCACTTAATTCGATGGCGGATGGGCCCTCTTCTCCTGTTTTCGTTGCTGACGACGCGTTTCGCCGTCTCTTTTACTTGTCATTCGTTGGCACACGGCGCGCGAGCGAAGCCGTTGCGTCGTCGTGAAGGAAAAAAAATATTCCGGATGAGATGAGGCGATAACGTAATAGACGAACTTTTGGTCTCGCTCGATCAATAGCAGTTACATAGTTGTAATATTGATCGGGCATCAGGTCACCGTTCAAAGTTGGATTTATGCCATTTCAATGGTCAGACAAAAGACGAAGAAGGGAGAAGTCAGCAACAATCTTTAATATTTTTGCAATAAATCGATCGCTTTTTTGTTTTTTGACTTACGAGACCTATCATATTTGCAATAATGTTTTATTTTGATAACGCGCGAAACTGTTCGTACACAGTACGGAATCAATTGACATTTTGCGCGAAAAATCAAGATATTTTTTTATATCTGTCCAAATTACAATATTGTACGAGAAAGAGTCTGCAAATTTTAACTAATGTGATGTTTAGTTGATCGGACGACAAATTATATCATTACATATTCAAGCAGAATTACGAAAGTTATCTAGGAAACATTTTAATTCGGAACTATGTCTATGCGCAAATGGAAATGTCGCAGCAAATAAATTTGCATAGAAAGTTGGAGTTTTGCATATAAATAGTGCCCAAGTCAGACACAATGTGTGTCATTACTTTAGAATTGCGTTTTCGCGCCACAGCATTTTGTAATCGTATTGTTCAGAGAAGTCACATAAATATATAAATATTGATAATCATAACATTTTGTGATGAAAGTGATATGATTTTATCCGCTGTACTTTATCCATTGTACAATTGTCATGTTTTTAAAATAAGACTTGCATTTACCACATTTCTATGTTAAAACTTTATTCAAAATTATTATACGCAAATAATCACAGAATAGGGATATATCACTTAATCATAGCTAATTATTCTTCCAGAAAATTATTTTTAATTATCATGTAACATGCATTAAGCTTTTCAATATGTAACATTGCATTGAACTAAAAATATCATAAAATATGAAACAATTTCAAAATAAATGTACGACTACAATTATGATTTCCCGTGGAAACCGACGTGTCGATTGTCAATTTTTTTCACGCAAAACCCTTTCTTTTTCTGTTCCTCTATTTCTATTCTACGTACCTCTCGGCGGACATACATAGACGTGCGTAATTTTCGCAGGCGATTATAGCCAATGTCAGTACGGTCACTAAAAAGCACAGAGCCTCGAGAGTCCACTCAAATCGGCAGGTGCCCAGGGACTCTTCATGGCCCGCCAGAATCACAATCACCGAGACCGGTATTACCAGGCCGGTCACCAGCAGATCCGCTAGTGCCACGTTCACGAGAAATGCGTTTCCTGGAAAAAGAAGCCGCGTGAAATTAATTAAAGTAATTAGCTTTTAACAGTTCTTGCGATCTAGATCTAGTTCTCACGCTCGAGAAAAGAAGAACCACAATGCACATTCTTTTGTGCATATATACGTACGTACATACATATATTAAACTGGTACTCTAAGATCCCATTTCAGCATACAAATCGAATATCTATCTATACTCAAAAAAGTAAGTGCTCTTTTGTTGCTGATCTGTTTGTCTTTGCCGCAGATTTGGTTGTTTCAGACGTTTCGGAAAAACGATGATCGTGGCTCAGATATAATAAAATTATCACAGCCGCTCGAGAACAAAAAATGAACTAAATATAAAATTAGAAATAATTGTTATAGTAATAGCGTATTGTTAAATAATTGTTCCAGCTTACTATACGGTGCATGTACATTGAGAATTTTATTACAAGAATACATTTTATTACAGAAAATTCCATATAAAAAATATCAGCTTTAATTCTAATGTTATAAATATCGTTTCTAATGCTAAAAGTATCGTCAAACGAAAAAGAGAGAGAGAGAAAGCGAGCCGAATAGCAGGTTGCGGTAATACGTGTAAATTAAAGGTTTCCTTTGCCTTTTGAGGCTTCCACGATGCATTTACGTTCGTTTTGTTGCAACTTCGTCGCAACAACTTTAATATATCTATCTGAAATGTAATTCACTGGGCTAGAGACTTTCGTCGTTTCCTGCGCGCAATTGCTCGCTCGCATATCCCTCTCTTCCAAAGTGTATTCCGCACAATAATATAAATTCACAGTATAACCACAGCAGACATGTATCGATCTACGTGGATTTTACTTATACAGCCAAGAGTGTTCAAGATGCCTGCACTTTTCTGCATCATTCCTTTTTATTGGCAATAGTGCCTGCTTTTTGGTAACCTAACCTAACCTAATCTAATCTAATCTAATCTAACCTAACCCTAACCCTAACCCTAACCTCATGCCAAGCTCATATATTACTATTGCGTGCGTTGCTGGTTTTTTTGTATCGCGAGTTGAAGTGCTATTACTTTAATTTTTGTTATCGTAAAACAACGCAGACAGTTCTAAATATCTTATCAAGATTCGTTCAAAATAATAAAGTTATTAAATTTAAATTTATATTAAATTATAAAACATCTTTATAAAAAATTTGTATAAAAATATAAATATGTGTAATTAAATAAAAATATATTAAATAAATATAAAGTAGGTGTACGTATATAAGACGCAGTAAACTATAAAACGATTTTTAGAAGTATAAACGGTCATGCCGATTATGAAACTTCATTCTAATAGTGACACCGAAACGATACCGATAAGAACGACGAGCAGACAATGGCGACAACAATGATCAGTAAAGCGGGAATGAAATTACGATGCAATCACAGCTTTTATTGCGAGTCAACGATTATGGCGCATTTTATATGTTATTTTTAAGGTAAAACTTGAAGCTAAGCAAAAATATTAAGCTGTAAGATAAAGAAAAAAAGAAGTATAATATATTTTATATTGTCTCATGCGTCGTACTCTACTCATCGATATATTCTCTTTCGATATTTCTCGAACATTTCTCCGAGATGAATACTCTACGAAGAGAGACGCAAAGAAGAGAAGAAGATAATATCTATACATCTCATTATGTATTTTAAAGAAGTGAGTAACGCTATAACAAGGTGCGCGTAATTCAGTGCGAGAGTGTAATATCTATGTTCTATTTATGAATAATGTTAATGCGTGGAATTTTTATTGTTTCGTCAAATACGTGTTGAAACGTTTTGCCTTTAATTTAACGACTTTTCCGTGCGTAGAGATGATGAGCACATTCCGCTGTTAACCTCACGACGATAAACAAAGCTTTATAAAACAATCGCTGTGCGTAGCACGTATAAGTTGACGGTTAAACGTGCGCAAAAATAAAAATTAATCTCGTATATATTTACATTTTTTCTCTTTGCAGCCGTATTACTTTACACGCGTCCATATCGTCGTAGTTATCCGGCTTCGCGACCGTTATTATTAGACAAATTTTCATTTACTACGGTTTCCTTTTGTAAATAGATACTATGTGGAAAATAATTCCTCGCATTTCGAGATATGTAAGTCATGTGTCTGTGTGTTTCATGTGTTTGCGTATACGTGCGTTAAATATATACACGTATAGCCGAAGAGTTAATAATTTTATAGCATGTATGCGACATTAAAAATACCTAGAAACGTTCTCCGGCAGATAAAGTAAATTACATTTACGACGCTATTGCACCAGGCGTGGCGACTATCCTCGTTGCTAAGAGAGATGACATTTTCACCGAGGGCATTTCAACCTCGGACTTGTCGCTTTTCGAGAAAGTGCAAAATGTAGTGGCTCGCACCAACACGCCGACAGTCGACAGGGCCGCAAACGTGTTCGCGCCTTTAGGAAGGATATTACACCGCGATAAAAATGATTACGCGACAAATTGCACCGTCCGCGTTTCGGTAGTAGAGGAAAAGCGCGCCGCCTCTCTTTCCCCGGGCCCCGGTTAATAGGATGAAATATCGCGGCCTCTCCGGTAGATAGGTAGACGAAAACCCAAGGGAAAAGAGCTGCAGAGAACTCAGAAGCACAGAGGATCAGAGTGAGGGATCGCTCTCTCTTCAAGTATCGGCGAATTAAGCTCTGCACATTCGTCGCATTCGCACTGCCCGCATTCGCCGATTGCATTTTCCGGAGGTACGTTTCGGCGTGAAGAGATCCGATCGATTCAGCGGTTGATGCGTGGAATAAATTATCCCGCATCAGCGCTCGTGGCGTCACTTCGAAATTGATTCTCTCTATCCTCTCTTCTCTACATCTCTATCTCTCATCCGGGTCCTCTGTCTAGCCGCAATGCTGCAGCATCGTCATGGGAACGTATCCCCGTACTGCCTTCTCCCCTTCCCTCCTCCGTGGTATTCTTCTGCGTACCGAATGAATCCAGGCTGATCAGAATTTGTTTTAATCGATTTACCGAGTCAGCCCATCGCTCTCTCTCTCTCTCCCTCTCTCTCTCTCTCTCTCTCTCTCTCTCTCTCTCTCTNTTTACCGAGTCAGCCCATCGCTCTCTCTCTCTCTCCCTCTCTCTCTCTCTCTCTCTCTCTCTCTCTCTCTCTCTTTCTCTCTTGCTCCTTTCCCTCTCTCTTTCGTTCTCTCCTCACCGAACCTCGTTTCAGGAGCGCCGAACCGAACTATTCGCCAACCGCACCGCGGAGTACCCGAAGTATTCGCATTATCGGCGGGGATTCACCGCGTTCGACCGCCGTCGCCGCTGCCTCCGTGATCGGGGTTTCCAAGGGGAGGCACTGCTCTAGACGAGACGAGATGAGACAAGAGGGCAAGTATAGAAGAGGGAAGGAGGTGAGATATATAGGACGGCGCTCTCTCGTTGTGGCATTAGATACGGGGCGAGCAGGAGTTATACGGCAACCGAGCCCGTTCGTGCGGCTACGCGCCGCGAAATTGACTCGCTCATCCGTGTACACCCTTATAGCGACCACCACGGCTGCGCAATCCATTACAGCGCCATCGGGTTACCGAGCATCGCGCGGACTTTGCGCACTATGGTGTGCGGTGCAGCTTTTTGTTTCTGTCAAGTTCTCACCGCGTGCCGGCTGAGTTCACGCAAACGAAGCCAAAGTCCGTCCGACACTTCACGTCCGCAGTAGAAATAGGGTTCGCGTCAGGCACGAACGAACATCCACGTACATTTTCCGCGTCACTCTTGCCCACGCACACGCTACGAAGACGGTTCTCTCTGCTGCAGGGAATGAGAAATCGCGTGCTAGAGCCGGATTTCCGGTTACAGACAGGTCAGTTACTGTCGCGTCACGTTTAGACGTATTTATTGGGAAAGGGACGATCCCGAAGTTTGAAATTGACCGCGCGCGCGCGATGAAGCACGTTAAAACTTTGAGTTTTGTTACAAGCTTTATTCAATATAGTAAAGTATTTCTTTTCTCGTGCGTACCATTTGTAACGAGTTTGTCTATTATTAACTATCCGCAAGATCCAATGACACGAGCGAAAAATGACATTAAAATGACGATAATCATTTTTAAGCAGTTTAATTCGCGGTTTTCAAAACAAAACAAATTAATTTTGCAAAGTTAACTTATACAAAGATAAAAAGAGAAAAAGAAGAAAGAGGAAAAGAGAGAAAAACGATATACTTAACTGAGTATAATTACATCCGCAATGTCATTGTTATTATTCCCTTTGCCGGAATATACTCTGCGTGCAAATAATAATTATCTTGAGTCGTGGTCTCTCTCAAGTAACGAGAATTGTACAAACAACGCGTGATAACATCGATAAGAAATTATTTATTATCTCATCGCAATGATATCCGCAAGAATGGGAAGAGAAAAAAAATGAGAGAGAGGTTTGCAAATAATACAAGAAATCGATTTCGTCATTGCCGCAGGTATAATAATGACACGATAAAGATCCTATCTTTTCTGAAAAGATTGTATCAGCGACGTTCGTTCTTTACCGTTATATCTCCTACCGATCTGATACAGACGGAGTATACTCTTGTCTATAAAAACATAAAAAAAGGTAAAAAAAATATATATATATATATATATATATCTTTGCGGATAGATTTCTCTTACTTTTTTTTATATACTCTTTTATACACATATATATAGGATATATATATGTATATATACCAAAAGAACGTTGTCGCGAGGCACGTCGGATATGTACGACCTTCTGGATGGCTTTTAGAGTCGGATGTACTTCTATAAAGTAAAAACTTTTGTCGTTGCATTTGTCGATGAAAGTATCTCTTTCAGGTACCACTGACTTCTTTTCTTTGTCATTTTTCCCTCTCATCCCCCACAATTTTTTCTTCTCTCCCCGCATCACTATTTTAATTTTTCACTTGAAATTCCTATAGCGAGAATCCGACGCACACGCGAGAAACGATTCTCTTTCTCTCCGCGCGCTTATATTTTATGTTTTTATTTACTTAAATAACTAAATTACATAAGATGTACCTCGCTTGTTGAGTTGATCCTCCACTACCACGGCGGATATCATGAAGACGTTGCCTACGCTCCCGCCGACCGCGAGAGAAGCCAGCAGCAGAAGTCGCGCTACTCTAGACCACGCCGATGACAAAGTTACCGGCGAAACGTCGAGATCGTCCATGATGCTGCTTATAGTGGTGCTTAGTCTTACCTCAGGCTTAACGATATCGGTCATGGTAGTGATTACGCCGTGGTAGTTCGTCGTATTCATTCTGAAACTGAGAAAGATAAATTGTCGATTAAAACAAACACGCGACTTTACATTCAAACAAAATATTGAGAACAGCTATATCTGTGTTCTACTAATATGTTATCGATATTTTGTTTAATTATATATATATATATTGTTTAACTTATTGTCAGTTTAAACTTCGATGAAGACAGCACGCGTAATCTTCCTGTCTTTCATCAATTTAAACGATGGTTTATGATGGTCTTCAAGTTTGGAACATGGAGGAAACGAGGCTGAAGCTATTCGATATCACGCTATTACACGGAGAGAGGGCCCTTTGAAGATTAGGGCTGACAAGACCATACCGACCACCCTAATTGTGAATTATCGATCGCGAACTACGGTGTTGGAGATAGTCACCTGTTTCAACCGTGGCCCATGTTAGGTTTCCACAATGTCCTCGTTGTCGCTAACAACATCTGCGCACTATCATGGTAATTAGCAAATATAAATGTCGCGCAGCTACCTAACGCTATATAAATGCGTTGATAAAACAAGTTCGACAAAATTTAAAGATGCATAATAAGTGCTACAAAAACTATTTTGCTACCGACAATATATTTCTGTTTCTTTTTGCTCAAAATCATCTCAACGTTTCAAATTATATTGCCGGCGACAAAGTTCACTATCTATTTCTATACCAAAATTAAAACGTTTCCGACGGAATATTCATCTCGGGTTTCCTAAAGTGAATTTTATTTATTACTTATATTATTAGCAAACAAAGCTTCGACCGAATTGTTCAACATGATTGTATTTTGCTTAGACGCGAAAAAATTGATTTGCGAAAATTGCAATTATTTAATAAAAAAAACTGCGTTATATCGTTTGTTCTGCTATCATTCTTTATTTTCTCAGAAATATTTTCAAATATTTTTTGTTGCATTACAGCTTGAAATGGCAAACCTCTTGAGCCAATAATCTTGTCAATCCCGTGCGCGTTACGTGATCTTTCACGCACATCACGACGTCGAATCAATTTTCCCGTGGACGTCACCGATATCTTTTCTTAATTGAAAAACGACTTCTGCAGCAATGAACAAAACACCGTTTGCGTCGTAAAAGAAGCAGAAAACAGTGCAAATTCTTGTTTTTGTCTTACCAAAAGCCAGATCAAACGAAAAATACTCGTTATCAATTTATAAAATTATTTTACAATTGCCTTGTTTGTTAGTTACAAAGTTTTTAATTTTCAATCAAGTTTTACGCACAATATACTACTAAATCAATCAATAATCTATCATTTCGTTAATTTTTGATATTATAGACGTTTCTCGATAATGCAGAATCTGTGCATTTTAACTCGAAAGAAGAAGATTCTTATATGTCCACTTTAAACAGCTTTTAAATTGCAGATCTATTTCGAGAACTAGTGTCTCCGAGAACGTCTGATTCTACTTAACAAGACGTATGGATTACAATTTCATTGCGACACCTTGCAAAAGTGGATCTCATTCGCGATGCAAAAAGATGCAAACGGTCCATCAACAGGAGGAAGCATCTCATTTCACGAGTCTTCTTCAATCCAGCGAATGAATGTGTGAAATCCTATGTTACTACAAAGAAAAGCGTAACGACGAATGCGCCCGCGACAAGATTACTTAGAATGAGACTACATTACAAAAAGATATAATTACGTCATTGCGGATTATACTAAAAAATGAAGGATCAGAACGGAGTCTCGGAAATCTGGGACGTGTTAACGGGAATTCGAACGTAACCTTTTAAATTATTCCGATTGGGACGACGAGAATCTCCGTTCTCTTCCTGGTTTACAATTGAAATCTCGACACACGAATCTCACCGCGGCCACAAAATTCAGCTATTGCCACCACGTTTGTCACGGAGAGAAAAGTTATGTCTACTCTAGAGAGTAGCGTACCACGAGCGCCGTGTGACATTGTTCTCTCCTCGTTCTCGCACTTAGAAATTTCATATTTCTTTTCGCGTGCACACACACCCGCAGTCGGTCTTACACCGAGGAAGCGGCGAGAATCTCGCCTTACATGACTTTCGCCGTGTTTCGGTGAACACAGAAAGCAGGAAACCTACAGTCGTCTACTGTAACACAAGCGATCTTGTATAGCCGCTATATCGGGTTTCGTGGAATCGATGATGGTAGGAGTTAAACCTGCGCCGAATCCGGTCTAACGTTCGTTTGTTTGTTTGTTTGTTTTTTTTTGTCATTTTCCGTGTACACAGGCGGAAATAAAACGTCATTAAGCAATAGCGTCTTCAGGTAATTGCCGACTCGACATTGGGTCCACGTCTCGACTATGGGGATTTTATATGGTCTTGGCGACTATTTTTACAATATGTCTGAAGAATTTGATCCTCGCGCAACGAAGAAACGTACAAATAACTTTCCCCCCTGAGAAATCGTTCAGCATAGTGATCACACACACGGACCTTATACAGCGCAATACGTTTCTTTTACAACTCATTAAAACGACCCGAAAATCGAAATTACAGCCGCTGCGCAATATATAGCTCACATTTTATTGATAATAAAAACCGGCAAAGAGTAATTAGGTTTGTATCAAGTTTGCAAACTGCTTCATTTTAAGACTTTTGGAACTTTGTGTTCAAACGCGTTCGCGCGAACGCGCCATCGATGCTCGGAGAAGCGCAGCGCCGTTAATTTGCATGGAAGTAATCCGCAAATGAATATTCACTCGGCATGTCATTAAGACCATGAAAAGGGACCGACCAAAGTTAAAAGTTAATGTTCACGCGTCCGTAACGATCAAAACATGTTCATTGAGCATTTATATATGTAAACCGCCGAAACTCACGGAACACAATCAACATAAGCGCGTTCGTGCCAATTTCAACAAGCGGTAACAACGACGACGCTGTCAAAGCTATCGCGAGAAGTTACCGAGAAAATTAATCTGAATAAACTATCGTCGATGCGACGCAAATAGATGCCAAAATCTACTTACTGACACTTACCATCATCAATATTAAACGATCTGTGTAATTACGCGCCATTATCTTTCTTCTTTCGTCTTATCCGCTTATCTCATGTACAATATCCCAGGTATGTATGAGATATATCGGATATGTAACGCCATATAAAACTGATCCAATAGGAGACGTAGAATAGATCGTTGTGAGCCATCGTGCTCTGATCGGTCGCGTATAAACCGTCGATGGACGATTACGGAGCGGAAAATAAAATTCTTCGGGAAATATACGTGCTGGTGCGATAAAGGCGGCAACAAATTTCGCGGATGGCAGAGTTACGCGATTACGTGACGCGTCGGCTCAGGAAGGTTACGAGAAAGTTTCTCGAGTGTAAAGTGGGCTTAAGGCAAACGTATGATAAGAAGACACCGAGGCCGAGACTTTACGAAGAAGAAACAGAGAGACGCGCGCAGAAGAGAACAAAGATGGTAAAACACGAAAAAAAATGAGGAACAATTACGCGAATGTACATAACTGAGCAAAAACTTTTCTTTTCGGACAGCACTCAGTTGCGCGCTCCAAATGCTACGAAAGTTTTTGTGGATGGTGCTGTTATCTTCTTAACACCCGAGTCACGCGTATGCCGCGTTCTCTTTTAATAAATAATGCATCGTTGCTATTAGACGCGAGATGCTGTAATTTTCCTCGACTTTATTTTCGTCGCGCTTTTACGAGAATAAACGGAACTAATATAAGCACAAAAGCGACAGGTGATACTTGTTATATCTATAAGTTTTCTTTGTTGTATCTTTTGTTTCTTCTAAATATAAATACATTTAAATAGAACAAACTATTGCAGATATAAAATTTGCACTTAACATATCCATGAAGTTTTAAGCGTCTATAACATATTTCCTTAAACATTTTAATTTAGACTCTACTACGCTTTTTATTTCATAAATATATGTGAGTACATTCTTGCTCTTATATTTTTAATAATAACCTGCGCTCTCGAAAGCACACACTTATTATGCAAGATAGATCATTATAATCCCTTCTTTACTTCTTACGCGCTCTCTTTTCATATTGTCTTAGTGAATTTTTATCTCATGTGTTGTAAAACACAACACTGCACCAATTTCTTGTGCGCGTGTGTGTGTGTGTTTTGGTAGAAAAGAATATTTAACCCTCAACGGACGGACATGAGTCGTTTTCGTCTGGAGTAAAATTACTTTCTGAAGAAAGTAATTTTCTTGTTGTCATATTTGCTAAAAATTATGAATTAAAACTTTATTTTCGCTAAATTTAATGATGGTGTCTTAAAATAGACAGTTTAAAGAGTATATGCACATTGTTTCAGATTTTTTTAGAAATATTTAATATTTTTAAAAAGCCCAAGACGAAAACGACCCATGTCCGGCGAATTAAGGTGCCGAAAAACACGCCGTCCGTTGAGGGTTAATTCAACAGCTTTATAAATATATATGTATATTTGTGTCGCAAATTGCTTAGCAGATATAAATATTGGACAATAGAGTTGGACGAGTTGATATTTACACACACACACATATCTTTTTAATGCTTTATTTATCGCATAACTTTTTGGTAATGCTCCTAAATCAACTTAAGTGTTGCGTTTTTTAAGAGAATATTGAGGCGAATACCGACAAACTCGGTATTTAATATCTTCTCAGATTTTTATTTTTCATCTACTGTGAGAGAGACTCGACAATACATCACGCGCTTCAAAACGCGAGTAATTATGTATAGGAACCGACAGAAAAATAACTAACATAAAATAGGAAAAAAACATTAGTAATATTAACATACACATATGACACAGTGCCGTCCTTTTGTACTTGGTTCGTTTTGAATTGTACACAGATTGTTTATGAAAATAACTTCCGAGGCAAACACGTTTACACAATATTCGCAAATATATATATATAATCTGGGAGAGCAGCCTGTGTCATATACAATCCTACAAATCGAGATATACGATTTTCCATGTATAATCTATCAGAGGAGTGGCGAACTTTTCATTACTAGGTTTCATTACGTCTTCCCGGGATTTTTTTAATTAATACGAGCCCGAGACAGGAATGTGCGACTGAACGTGTGCGCCGTGCGCGATTTGTGCAGAGAATTCCACCCTTTAAAATCTGCATCGTTAATTTCCGTCAGAACATCTGACGCATACAAAAATGTGCCACGTGCATATGACAAGCGTCTACCTCGATCTTTTATCCGGAGCTAGGGACAACGGACGAAATAACGTGCAGAGTTGAACTTATCGGATTGTTAACGCGCGCGCACGCGAGAGAGAGAGAGAGAGAGAGAGAGAGAGAGAGAGAGAGAGAGGGGGAGAGAGAGAGAGAGAGGGAGAGAGAGAGAGAGAACGGCGTTAACAATCAGCGAAACGACAGTCTATTTGCTATTTGTGTGTGTGTGTGTGTTAACATCTTTTCGAGATTAAATTTTAATCTCACATCGAGGATTGGCTTAAGTAAAATCGCCTTAGTGTAGCGTCGCTACGGAACGGATTTAAATCGTTTCACGCTACGTTGCTAGATTAGGTTCTCTGCTCTCGGAAGCGCAGCTGGAATTGATATTTTCAGTGCCATCCACGTCGCCCATAGTAAATTATTTTAGGAAAAAAAGATGCACGCTCGTTTTCTTCAAGAGTTTGTATTTATATTTCTCATTGCTTTTATTGTTTAAAATAATAAACGCAAAACTTTTTAAGAAAGTATAAATAATAGTCTGTAAAATCATAACAAGTGGATTTATGAATACAAAAGAAAATAAAAAAAAAAGAGAAAAAAACAGAAATATGTTTGTCAAAAATCTCTATCACGCGATAAATATATCTACAAGATATTTACAACTTCTACAACAATCGATTCAGACAACTTCTTGTTTTCCGATTAGATTTTCTTCTGTCAACTTTTCGTTATAAGTAAAACGTTGAATTTAAATTATCAAATTATTTAAAAAATTATTATTTAAAAAATTGAGAAATTAGTTGTCCATTATAAAGTCAGTCGATTAAATCATTTTAATGCATAAAAATGCGGAAAGCAACAAATACGTCTTTATGTGGATTTAATATATTAAAACTTGTTTTTTTCTCACAAAATTATATAAATTCAATTAAATGACACGCATTATTCAAAATGGCGTCATTACATTATTTATTCACATAAAATACATTTGCGGTAGAAGCAATAACGAAACTCGTGGAAACATATTTGCCGACGGAACGTGATACGTTCGAGAATCGAGTTACGGGGAGAAATATAGTTATATACTTAACTAGAAACATATAACGGGAGGCGTGCACGCTTAAATCGTAACGTTTTACACGACAATTTCAGTATTAGGTAGCAACCTTGTAGAGTTCATCCAAATGATGGTGATCATCTCACCTCGGAATGGCCTGCGTACCGCCCAGTGTCGCGCCCAACCGATCCGACGATAAAAGAGAAGAGAGCCCGCCGTTTATTACGTCACCCTCGTTAGTCATTATATCTATGCAACTTCTCCGCGATACTACGTTGGAATAGAACACAACGTGAGCATAGTAGTCCTCGATGCGGCCGACGCGACGTAATCCGTGAATACCGAGCAATCAGAGACCGTTTGCGCGCAACATAATTGTCGGCCGCGCCTATTATGTGTCTCTGTGTACGCGTGGCCGACCGAAAACTTGCAGAATGCATTTCTGAATGAATGCGAAATTGTCCAGAGTCAGACGATTCCGTCTCGCCGGGCGGGATTCTTCGTAGAAAATTTCGCAAACGCTCATGGCATTTGTCGTCGCGTCGTTGCGTATAAATTTACGACAGAACGTAATGACGCAAAAAAGTCATACACGAGATGTTGTGTTTCTTTCTTTCTCTCTATCTGTTTTTATTTCTATCTACCGAGAGAAGATCATTTACTAGACCTCGTAGAGAAAACTGTGACTCTGGATCGCGTCTCGCTTTCTCACAAAATATCGTTTGGTCAGTAACTCTGTAATCTAAAGCGGTCCACCGTTCGGTCTTTGTATCCGAGGGCGCTTCAAAGTGTAAAATTAAAGTGAATTCTTTGTTGTCTTCTCTAGCCTTGGAACAAAGAAACAATTTTCACACTCTGCCTCCGGCTTTCCTTTACGACGCTTCAAGCGCTTCTCTCACAAGAGTCCTATGTGTCATCATAGACAAGCTACTGAAATATTACGACCCAATATCGATCACACACCGTTTGTTGTACGCCACAATAAAGATAAAGTATTTTCCAAGAATTTCGTACAAACTGTATTATATATCGAATGTAATAACACTCTATGTATACATGTATAGTTTTGATATTCAAATATAATAATTATTAATAAAAGAGAAGAGAAACAAAAGAAAGATTACTTAATCATTTTTCGTTCAATTAGGCAAATAAAAATAAAATTCATAATATATATTTTCAGGACTGCTAGTCTGATGATCATTCTACTTGAGTAATATTAATTCTTTTATTTTTAAACTCACTTCCTCTCTTTCCATCACAAACAGTCACGGAAGTTCTTTCTGAAACTTAATGTCAGTTCTTCTTTTAGTTCGGAATAAGAAACCTACTTTTTTAATGAATCCAGTAGATGTTACTACAACGTTATTACGTTATTAATTTTTTTTTTTCAAAACAAAATAAGGTTTTTGTAAAAATCTTATTTTACATTTTATCGTGGTCCAAAGTTGAAAGCGAGTTTTCCAACCTATCTGTGAAGCGGTTAAAGATCAAAGCATGTCCTCGATATTGAGTTTATTTTCCGAGACCTTAGAGATAGGCAACATATTGATTTTTGCATACTCTCGACATCCCTTCTTGATCAATATTTCATATTTTTATTCTCTTTACTATAACAATCTATTTCCCTTTTCGTAAACATAAGCAACGCTGTATTTTATAGCTTTCGCACCGTACGCGATATGACTCTCTCTCTCTCTCTCTCTCTCTCTCTCTCTCTCTTTTTGTGTTGCGCGCGCGCGCAACATAGACTAACAAATATAGTACATTTTATCGCAGATAGTGATTGCACTCGAATCATTAATTAAACGTTCCTTCAGTCGCTATTCGTCCGCTCTGAAACTTAATTTCATCGGTGTGTTCTATCCGTCTTTCGTAGTCCTATCTAGAAAGGAACTCGTGCTCTTGTTTGTACGCCACTTCTATCCGCGATCCTATTCGTCTGTTATAAAACGCTGTGTACTTAGCGCTCGACTCCGCTACCGAGCAAGCAAAGAAGCAATTCACAAAGTAAGTAACATTTAAATTGGGATTGCGAAGAGAACACCAGGACTTTGAGCGGAGCATTGTCGTTGTCGCGGAGTCGAATTGATCGAAAGCGTCGCGCATATTTATGAAATACCGAACGGGCATTTGCATAAGCTGCAACGTGGGACATGGAAATGGCATAGTGTTTAGCCAACCGTTCAACTGTTCAATTTCGCACCGACTGGCAGCGTGCGGCCGGCCGCGTTTGCTGCAGTGCGAGAGCGCGTTTGTTCGTAAGCCAACCAACAATCATTTTCGAAAGTTCAAACACGTGTGCGACGCTTCCGATGAGCGTTTGTAAAATTTATTTTCCCCGGATTCCGTGCAACTCGACTTCCATCCTCCATCCATCCTGACGCGCGCTTGCCAAACCAGCACCTCTCATTAAGCACAACTCACATGCGCCAAATATGCATATATACCGCATCGTGCACGCATCGGTGCGCCGCGCGGCTCGTAATTAGAGAAAATTAAATCTACGTATTAAACCCGAAACTCTTGTGTGCCTTTTCTACCGGGATCAATTTTCATCGCGCGCACAGATTATGCTCTTGTTTATGCGTATACTTTCTCTCTCTCTCTCAAACTTCTCTATCGATTTATAAAGTTAATAATTTAATGGTTTTTACGCACATTGCGCACGTGACTATCAAAGAATATTTCTATTGTAGTTGCTGGCAAATATTTATTGCGTATCCGCTTTGCGCGGATATAATTTCATAATGTATTATCCGTTGGGGCTGTTGTGAAACTCTTTGATGCGAAGCTGAAAGTAAGTAGAAGGAAATCCACTTGAAAAACTTTATACTTCGTTCTGCCGGCATCCGAAACTTGAGAAATCCTTCAGACAGCTCGCGGAAAACTCGAGAGGCAAGAGGGGCTCGGCGTTGCATTGCGATCGATATCGTGATTCAGAGAGAGTAGGAGAGAGAAAGATTGAGTAGTGTGCGCTTTTCTACGGGGAAAGTCCAGGTTGATGCTTAATTTCGTTTGCACAAATGAAGACGGTCAAAGCATTTGTCTCGAGATAAGACGGAAACAAAGTTTATTTCTTCTATGCTTGAATCGTCTCTTAAATGTCCGGATGCAATCACGCGAGAAAATGATCTGTTTTGTATCCGCTTAATATCGGGATAACAGAAATAATATTAAAAATCGAGAAAATTGTGATCAAACTTTTTCTACAAGATTTCATCTCCGCGTTGTTGTATCAATGTATGTAAAATCGCGCGACAAAAGTAATATAAAAGTATTTCTAAGCAAAGAAAAAACAAACAATTTCATAATGATAATTCTATTGAGAAATTGTTACGATTTTGTTACGTCATAATAAACGCTTTTTTTTTGTATAACGCTCTTGTTTTCATAATACAAGCAAGCGAAGAGTTGTTACGACGTGTCACACTATTCAACTGTGTGTTAGTTTATTTATTTATTTTATTTAAAGTACAAAACGACATACACACACAATGTTTCAACTCTAACAGATATCTTTTTTTTTGTTTGTTTATATTGTTAATTTAACATCACACTTATGTGTTATAATATACATTATACATATATGAGCGTACTTAGAACAGTAATTACACGATGTAATTACAGTGTATTGCATCTCGAAATATGGTCGGAGAGAGGCCAGGTTCTCTCTCCGCAATCGCAATAACAGTCAATGCGAGAAACGTATTTCATATTGCGTTCTCGACAGCAGCGGCGTACAACTAGTAGCCGCACCTTGTCTAAATGAATTTGCATAGACGGTTGAACACTCCGTGCCAAAATTTGCAATTGCGCTTTGCTTTTATATTGTTAGCGCAGTTACGTGTAACTTTTACGTCAAGGTAACAAGCATATGTTAAAATATGCACATTTCAAAAAGAACAAATCTTTTAAATATTTATCAAATATCAATGCACAAGAAATATCAATAGACTTAATAAAATATTAATAAAAAATTCGGAGACTTATCAATTCTCCGTTTATAATCTTAATTGAAGTTACTCGATTAACTTTGCCGTGCAATAATAACAAGCACTCGCAACACAATATTGATCAAAAGTCACGTATATATTACAAGTTTAACTGTAAACGTGACATGCACACCGTAATTAGTCTAAGACACCGCTTAAGACGATGGTATGTGCGCGATGAAGTTCGTAACTTTAGTTTATCATCCTTAAACTGTTATTACGCAGTGCTCCAACACGCGGGCGCGCGTTAACTATCTTCGTAGTTTTATTAATGGAAAAGAGGAGAGAGAAGTTAGAGCGGGGCGAGGTGGTAAAGTCTTAACCTGGATACTAACTCTTGTACCTGTATGAGTAAACTCGCGCCCGAATATTAAAGTGTGCATATAAGCACAGGAATATCCGCGAATTTCGTCTAAATTAATTTTCATAGACGGCTGAACATCTCAATTTGTGCCGAATCTGCAAGTTGCTTCCCTTGATGTTGCTAGTTATAGAATAGATCGCGTCGCGCCGTCCGGACGAAGCGCGCGCGCACATTCAGGACCCTCAAGTTCGGCCCTTTAATAACTCACCGGCAATATTACGGCTCGTCGAGCTTCGCGACACGTCGCAGATAAATTGCATCGTTTAGCGGACACGCACCCGCACATAAACCCTTTAATCCCCGGTAAGCAATCAGGTCCGGTCGGCGCAGCGTAGCGCGCTCTCGCCGATATTACAACGGTTGATCTTGCTAGGCATCGAAATTCCGCAAAGGCCAGCTTCAATCCGGGGAGCTTCAAAGCAATGTTATACTTGATAGCGATCTTTAATATATTCGGTGCGATAAGAAGTACGCATGATTGAGCATCATCGCTAATAATACTTTTTTTTCTATTAAATGTGGAGCATTCGAAATTCTATTGTTAACCGATACTTGTAGATATTGAGGCCGTTTCATCTGCCCATGTTTGGTCGTTAATATTGGGTCAGCGCCGTGTACGTCATTGTGAATCTATACATTACGAAAAGAAGAAATAGTTCATAAAAATCTTAATCGTCGTTGGCAAAACCAGGAGGAAGATAAATAGAATTTGCGAAAGAAATTCCATATTAATTCTCTATATTATTCGAGCCGATTCTTCTTTCAAGATCGATTTTCTCCATAGAAAAGTTTACGCGCGCTCACCACAAAATCAATATCAATTATTAATAAACGACTCTTTATACCTGTTCGCGACCCTTTTTGTGCTCTAAAGATAATTTAATTCGAAACAAACGTCACTTCGTTTTTAACAGCGCGGTGCCTCGGCTTTCAACCGTGCTGTGTTCACGCGTGCACGTGTATCAGTATTCCGTGTTCGGTGAATAATTTAAATGAAGGTGCAGGACAATCACGCGCGCGCTCTACGACGAGCTGGCACGAAAATCCAACAAGATCCTAGCAACGCGTGCATACGTTGCGCCGAACCGTCGAAATCCAGACTAATCTTGCCGCGCGCGTTGTCAGAGCTCTTCAACGAGATTAACCGCGTTTTCCAAGTAAATTCAATCGCATCGCCGCAACAGAACAAAACTCGCGATCGACCTCAAACTTTTCGAGAATCTTTGATAAAAAGAGATATATACAAGTGGCCAAACGTGCAGCTAAACTCGATATTTAGTTTTCTTTGATGAACGAACTGTTTGATTATCTCCCGGAATGTTTCTTTCCTCTGTACAATTTTATCGTCTTTTAAACGTGTGCATGTTATTAGCGGCATCGCGGAAATTTACAGATGCAAGAGACTTACAAGAAACTTGCGTGCAACGTCTGAAACAATACCGTGATTTTCATTATTTGACCTGTGTCTGAGAGACGGCGTGTCTACGGTTTCTGTTATAACGTCACTATTATATGGTAGATATGACTGGAACTTCGAACAAACGTGCGCGCTACGCTTTCTCATTTGTGCACACGTCCTTACGTTAATTACATGGAATACAGATGTGTGCAAAACCATCAGGCGCAAATCCGCGCCAAATTTTGGACAAAATCGAATCTTCAAGGTGCAGCTTTCCTCTTTCTCATATAGAGCGGAGAAAAAGTATAATGTATAAGTCAAATTATCTTTGATTGTTATCATAATGCAATGCTCAACGTCGTTGCATTTACTAATTTATTTATAAATTTAGCCTTTGCTAAGCAATGAAGTTTGGAGAAAAAGCAGTGAAGCGGGAAAAAAGCAAAGATAGCATGACAGTTTGATATATATGCATATGAACTAGATAACAAGAAGGTAAATTTTACTTCAATCGTGCGCCGCGCACTACGCTCGTAACTCGTACATTGTCGTTTTACCTTCCCGATTTCTGAATTGGCTTCAACTTTCAGTTGGTATAACTGGTTCGGCGTTAACGCGTGAATATTCATCCGCACAAAATATCTGATTGCGTGCGAAAGAGAAACAGCGCGTAACAATTCACACCGGTGTGTGAGCGATATTTACAAACCACCACGTTTATGAGTTGACCAGCCATTAAAACTGCTCTACAAAGATATTGAACACTTTTTCGATATATAACGCATTTTTTTCATTCCATTTCTTCGCGCGACTGTTTTTCTCGCTTTGAGTGCAGTCGGAGACTTTTTAAAATACTGACAATTCTCCGCTTTTAAATTTTCCAACTGAGAAACAATTATCTCTGATCTTTGACCAGTACCTATTTCAGCGAACAATCGCAATAAGAAGTAAATAAACTAATTTAATTTTTCGTATGACACACAAAGAACGTATGATTGTCAGAAAGGTTTCTTTTACAAAAGCTGCGACAATTAATTAACTTTTTTATTAAATTAAAGCCGCGATCTCTCTCTCTCTCTCTCTCTCTCTTTCTCTGTCTCTGTCTTCTGTATTATGCATCTTCGTCGACGATTGTCATTTCGCACTTCGGTTAATATTTTAGTTATGTCGCACGATCCCCTAGAGATTAAACCGACCAAGTGTTGCCTAATTAAATGTTTACAGTTGGTGTTAATGACCGCACCTGTTACCTCCCCATGTTCCAGTCGCCATTTTATCAGAAACTTTATTGTGCCACACTTCGTGCTTGCCAGCTGTATCCGCGATTAAACGCCGATTGTATCACTATATTACCGCGGACGTAAAGCAGAGCTTTTCTCTAAAACACACTTCGACTTTTTGATAGTGTTGTTGTCCCGGGCAAAATTTTTCGGCTTGTCACAATCGCGCACATGTTATCTCTGGATGCAAGTGCAACGTAGAAAAACGCCATCGCTATCTATCATCGAGCGCGATTATTCTAAATAAATTAGCGGACGTAAAGTAGTAAATTGTCAGAATATCGGTGATTGATCAGTGATAAATTATGCTGTCAATATGAACGTAGTAAGCAATAAACATTAACCATCGCGGCATTTACGATATCCGCACTCATAAATTATTATCTTAATTAATTGTGATGGTACGGTATTTTGTAAGGGAGAGCAGATTCGATAACCTGATGGATCTTTACACGTTTCCTTCTCTGGCTTTTTCTCTTTTGCCAATACTCCACTTGAGAAATTCTTCGAAAAATTCCACCTTTAGAAACTCACATCGTAGGTACGGTGTTTAAGACAAAGAGGGACATCAAATGTTCCTGAGTAAAGCAGATTCCACAGATTTTATCGGCCGGTCCTGGGGACATTCCAAAAGCGAGTAACTTCATTTCTCGAACTGCCTTCGATATCCTTCCCAATATTGAACCGAAATTTAAAAGCAGGTAGAAAATCTCGAGAAAATTCCGCAGAGTATGTAGAAAGATATTTATAGTTATTTATAGTTATTTATTGCAGAATTTAGAGCAGAAAACAGCACATATAGTTTAACAAAATTAGATAATTAATTACGCACGTTCGGAAGCAGTCGTCCTGTTTGTTTAGAAGAACAAATTTTTCTCTCTTATTAGTATTATATATTAAAACGGGATTTATAATTAATCTTTTGCATATATATATACATATATATATATATATATATAATAAATTCATCATACATATACACATATATACATCATTATTTTATTATTACATTCTCTGCAATGCGTCATTGCAAAATTAAGTTTCCTAATTCGAATCAAAAATATATGCACTATAAAATGCATTGTATAAAAGAAATATATGCATTATAGTATAAAAGATGTCTTATAGCTTTATTGTTACAATCGCCACACTTGTTACAATGGCACACCCGAATTGCCACCATTAACGATCAACGTCGGATTCTATTTATATACGATGCTATATCAGCACCATTACCGTCACGGAGCTTTAATCACGGTGCTCACCCTTGATTGCGGTTTATCGGGATTTCCGATAGCGCAGGTAAACGTAATTGCATGGATTTCTTCGTCGCAATTCGCGAATATTTATTTTCCAGCGCAATCGACCAGAACGGCCGCTTACGATTTTTGAGGTTTAATCCAAAAAAACTTAAGAGCGCGAGAATATTTATTTTTTTAATCAAAAATAAAAATCGATGTTATTTCAATAAAATTCGATTTTTCGACAATATGAAATGTTATTGTTATCCGATTAACTTAACTCCCTTAAGAAGTACAACTTTAAAAAAATCTGCTTGATAGATTCTTTGAAAAAAAGAAAAAAGATAAACACAAACGTATGAGAAACTATGTAATTTATTCAGGTTAATAGAAGATAAGAAAATTTGACAACGTCGAGCCGGCTTGTATCTATGCTTTATCGGCGTTTTGGTTGCTATTAATGATCGTGGATCTTATCTTCTGGCAGACATGTAAGACAGAGAAAAGCCACTCTTTTGTCAACGAATAAGTGTGGGTAACGAGAAAGCTCGGTACACACCTGGTCTGACCTGAAAAAAAGCGCGACCGGCCAGCAGCGGCGCAGTTTGGCGACAGAAATCAATTTTCCATCAACTCACCGCTTTACTGCCAAAAATGCATCCGCAACCGTTCGCATGTTCACACGTAAAGCTTTATTAAAAAGTTAATTGCAGTTGACGAAAGATATATCACGTTGTACTCCGAGTCGCGCTGAACACTTCTCGCAGAGGCGCAATCGATACCGCACACAGATGTATCAGCTTTATGATAATTAAAAATTGTGATTTGAGAGAGAGAGAGAGAGAGAGAGAGAGAGAGAGAGAAAGAGAGAGAGAGAGAGCAACTTGCGAAGGCTACACCCGAAGAGAGAAAGAAATGTTGTCTGCAAACTTTTTAATCAAGTATTTATTCTGATTACGAAAGATTTGCTGGTTATTTCTCGAACGTCATGTTTATCTTTATTTCTTGCTTAAACAAACACATCTATCTTTAATACTTTTGTCCTGTTTGCGACGGAGTTAGCAGTACGAGAGTCTCCATTTTGTCGAAAATTCAAAAACTTGCTCGGAATGGAAACGATATCTTACGCAAATAATATAAAAATGTAAACTGTGTTGTAACACTGTTGTAAATAATATTTAAATTAATCAAACCATATAATAGCTATATTAATATAGTTATTTGTAACTTTTCGCACTGTGTGAACGCCGCGACTACGGCTTAAGATTTCGCATGATCGCCTAGCAAAAACATGCAATCGTCGTATTTTCAGGTCTCGATGTACAACCTCTTCAGTGTCCGTAAAGTTACGTGACCGGCACGATATTAATTAGTCCTCGTCTTGCGCCAAAGACGACGCGCGCGACCAGCCAGGCGAATCTCACGCTCGAAATTCAATCGCTCGTGCAAGCGGCTTCTAGCCAGGGGTGGAATAATAATTATCGCGGCAGTTAGCCTCGTTTCCACCAGTCTTCGATCACAGTACACGCTCTCGTTGTCAGACCGGCTCGCAGCAATTCCTTTCTCGACCTTGTAATTAATTCTGCGCTGCGCCGTGTCGCGACAGGAATTAGAGACGGATTTGTTCTATTCGATTTCCACAAGGATGAAAAAGAAGGAAAGATCAAAAGAAAAAAAGGCAAATAAAGAGAGAGAGAGAGAGAGAGAGAGAGAGAGAGAGAGAGAAAGAGCTCTTATTTGTACTTCCATAATTGCCAAATTCTAATGGTCCTTTATAGTTATTCATGCTTCGAATACAATTTAGCTGCTCTCCAGCTTTAACCTTGTCATTTCGACGAAATGATGATTTTTGGACTCTGCACTACTCAAGATCTCGTACTCGGTAATTTCTGAGTGATCATACAGCAGCAACTTCAGTTAAATGATCTGTAACTTGATAATAAAGCAATAGGCGCATGACTGATAAAATTTACATTTAAAAACATTATTTTACATATATAGTATTTATTAATTTCACTAATCTTTGTAAGAAGCAATAAATCAAAGAACCTATGAAGATGGACATTCAAATTGACATAAAACGTCCACCTCCAACCGGGACCATAGGCTCTTTGATTTATTGCTTCTTATAATTTCTTCGAGCCGTTACTTTAATATTAATTAATCTTTGTTAACTTTTGTTTTATTTTTATAACATAATAAGTATAGCAGTTCCGTGACTAAATGTTTTTTAGTTCACAACTATTATAAAAAGAATACAGAATTTAATCAGAATTATGTATTTTCAAGAATAAAAGGTCGTGTTAATTCACTCTGTATAGAATTAAATCTAATTACGACATTGTGAATACGGTAGTGTCACTTCGTCGACAATGCTAAAAAAACAGATGATGTCACTGAAAGCAGTTCATTTACACTGCCGATTCTAATTTTGTCTTTGTCATACTTGCTTGCCTACCTAGTCATGACTAATTACAAGTTGTCTGTGTTGTAATGCTAGTGTCTAACATTTTTATGTCGTACTGTAAAGATGCGTGCGTTTATATGTATTACGATCTGGCATGTTGTTGCACAACTCTCAGAAAGTTTATAAATCATACAAGACATATGAAAAAAGAAACAGCCAAATACAAGTAGTTAAATGCAACGAATATCCGTATACATTTGCTGTCAATACGCCTATGCGTCTGTCTCTTGCCGTGTGTGTTCATAAATATAATCGTATAATCGATACATATGTGTTCAAACAAAATGTCAGAACTAGAAATTAGAACTGTGTGCGTGTCTTGTTGTTACGCAACATAAATTCTTGTCAAAGTTATTGAGCGCGAGATACAAAAAATGCTTGGCATAAGTTCCGTGTTCTCTAAATTTTCTGACAGTGACGGAGCAGCACGCGTCGAGTGGGAAACGCTTCTTCTTACGCGTCTGACGGTACTTTCTCGAATCAATTTTGCGCGGCACATCCACCAAGGAGAGAAGAAAAAAGGCGGATTAAACGCCAACGTGTTGGTGACCATTTTTCTCGTGATCGAAGAACCAGCGATAAAACGCGTGGGCAACGCGGAATTGTAAATGGCTGCCGCGGCGTGTTTTAGTTACGCAGCGCTCTCGGTAATTGCGTACGCTTGACAACCGTTTAAAAAGTCTTCGAAACGGAAAAAGAAAGACGAGCACAAACGCGCGCGCGGAACCGCGAATGCATTAAACAGCCTGTCAAAGGCTGTTCCTTACGCGGCGACTGTACGGAACAAACCCACGTCCCTCTCACCAAAGCCTCCAGAGTGCGGAGAAACGCAGCCTGAAGACGTGCGAATGAGGTTCCGTCTTTTACGAGCGATATATATATATATATATATACGTTTCTCTCCCTCGTCTGGAATGTCCCCGCGGCATTACTTCGCCATTCATGCGAATCGTCAAAGGGTAATTCATTGCACTTGAAATGCACTTTTTGGTGTGCGGCCGACAATAGCTTTTCTTCGGAACTTTGAAGTTTCCAGCGTTAAATATCCTTTGAACATTGCGCGAGACACACACGCACAAAGAAAAAGACCGAGAGAAAGAGCAGCGAAGCAGTTTGATCATGCAAAAACAACAGATGCGTGGTTTCATATTTCCCCAATGGCATAACGACGATATCCTGATCCAAAGGAAAATTCTTCCGTAAGCCTACGGTCTCGAAAGCTTGAGAATCAATACGCCAGCCATCAATCACACTCGGTTTGCGGTCGCGTACTAGAATTGATGCTTTTCTAGGTCGATTGTCGAGGATTAATCCTTAGCAAGGATTAATCCTTATACAGCATTATACATTAGCCGCATTCTTCAATCACCATTTTCCACCTTTCTTGCGCTGCGACATCTTTCGCATAAAAATTTTGCGCCGTCGACATCATCATTTCAGGCAATAGAAAAGTCAGCTTCACTTTTTTTTTATACACGTGATGAGAAGAGCCTCTTTATTACAGATTCTATCTACCCTTCCGGCGTCGTAGCACAAAAGCCCTGTATTATTCTTGATACAGACATGTATCTAAGCAAGAACCACATACTTTCTTGTTTCATGTTCCGATGTTTTTTTCTATGTACCGTATTATATTATACGCATATGTCTTCTCTTGCCTGGAGCAATATAACTACGAGTTACGGGTGCCTGTGTTGCAAAGTTTTAATAAGAATCTTGAAACGACCGCGCGCGACTGCAGAGTATTTCCACGTAAACGCGAGAAAACGGAGGCCTTAAAAAATTTCTTTCCGAGAAAAAGGGGAAGAACTATCTATTTTAGAAACAATAAACTTGTGCTTACTCTTATTATATTACATATGTGTGCAGTAGTTTTGCGAAAACTAATTTTAGCGTATTATGAGATAACTTAACCTAACCTAACATAATTGTAACTTCTTCTTAATAAAAATGTTGGATAAAGTTTTTTGAGATTTTTCTTTTTATTCTTCTTACCGCGGTAAGCAAATAACAGGAATATCAGACTGTAAACACATGTGAGATATATTGTTTGAATTCCACAAAACAATATATAAATTGGTTAATTTTGTCCTATTGGAAGAATTACAAAACTGTTATATAAATAATAAATGAAATTATTCTTCCAATTTCGCTGCGCGTAAATACATCAAGGATAAACTATATCGGTAGACGAAATCTTTCCGGACGGGAAGAAGTCGGTTCCAAAATGTCGCTACTTTGGCCGCCAGCCGATTTCTCAAACATATTTCATGCAAATGTCTCGACACTTTCTACTTTTTTCCTCCCAAAGTAGCGGCGTATAAAAAGAGATATCGCGTTTCTACGACTAATTAGAAATGTGAATCTTCTTACCTCGGTTATCTCTTGCGCGCGTTAATTCCTTTAATGATTGCGGCCAGGCACGAATCGCATTTTTCCCATCTAGAATGTGGATATCGTGACAAAAGTCGTGGAACTCGGATAACGCCGTAATTACATCTCGCTAGGCGGGGATTTAACTTTTTAAACTATCGCCATTATTACGTAACATTTGACGTTGGGACACCGTGACGGTGTATTTTTCTCCGTTACGAGCGAAATTTGCGTTGAATTAATTAAGAAGTTTTACGCGCGATTTTCGATATTCTCAAGATTTGCCGGAGTTTTCATCTCGCGATCTCAGTTTGCACCGCGATCTCATTTTGTAATAATATCAACAACATGTCTGCATATTAATTATCCGTCTCTTTGCATGATGAAAAGCGATAATTACCAGTATAGCACACGAAATAATTAGCGACGGCTCGTCATTACGTGCTTATCAACCATACGGTTATTATTATCTTAATTAGCGAGATCCTTGTCAAGTCGCGACTTATTTAAAAAACCACACACCAAGTAGTGGGACAAGTCACTGTACGCACGCCAGTCGACACCGAGTGGATAATGATATTTACTTACTTGTAGGCGCACGAAAGTGGATGCTGTTCGTTTACTTGCGTATACTTACCGTATAACCGTATTTATATACGTGGAAGTGCAGACAGCGACAAAAAAGACGGAAAAAAAACATTTCTTTAGCTGAGTTTACGTTTCAATTGCGTAACAAAATTCTCCTACGACGCAAATTTTTACGCTTCTTCTCTTTATCTTCACGTGGAGATCGGCGACGACTTGCTATATACTGAGTACAATCACTCAAAACTACTGCATTATCAAAACCGACTACTCGCACATATCTCACATTTTTCAAATTACATTTTAAACGCGCTTCTGCAGTTGTGTGGTAGTCAGTGGTGTGCGGCGCGGCGCAATAAATGCACTGAGAACAGACTCATTCCGGCATGAATGCTAAAGGGGCATAAGGATAAAGGGAAGATCATAGAGAAACGAGGGGCTCGTCCGCGGTAGTGTGAGACGACGATGGTTGAAGCTAAAGTGAATGAATTTATTCATACGAGACGTTGTAACACCGCTCTATGGGCGGAATTCAATTTTGTTAGCTCTTCCCGCAGACAGAACTGAGTAGCAGCTAATACTCGTCACGGAAGCTATTTGCCATGTTTAAGCGGAATAGTTGCGGTATTTAACGGTTCTTCAAATCTATCGTAGCTTCTTCGCTCGCGCGGTAACTCTCTCGTACAGTAGTGGTCTCTCTTTTTTGTCGCACAATCTCTCAGTTTCTCGCTCTCTTCGGCCATTGTTAAAAGATAAGTAAGTCAAGTTTGACAAATACAGTAGTAGATTTCTTTGGCGATATTTTGCCTACTTACGCTGCAAACGATATCCTTTTGTCCGATGAAATTTGTTTGGAAACTACTTCGGTTCCGTAACAAACGGTCACTTCGTCTCTCGCTTTCGTGTCTCGCGGCTGTTCTTTCAATAAATGATTTCGACGAAATTCCGTCTCGACTGTCGCAGCCTTCAAGCTTCAAATTATAGACCTAAATGAGATTTTGAAATTTAAGAAACTAGACGAACTGTACTGGAAAACTTGTGCGTTGCGCGCATATAACCGTATAGCTTTTAAGTTCTACTGTTTTTGCCCGATTGGAGAGAGTAACAACTCTGGACGGGGACTTTAATCTGAGTTCTATTAACGCCCATTAAACGTAATATAATAATTCTATCTTGCGAAGGGAAGTTGTGCGCGGACGTGTGTAAACCGCTCTCTGAGTGCTTCTAATGTATCCATTAAAGAGTCTTATCGTAATTCTGTCGCGAAATACATATGTAAGTGTAACAACGCGCACCGCTGTCACGTACGCGCGCGGTATATTTGTGGAAATTCAATTTTCTATATGTATATTACATGCGCAACATAATCCAGTATAGATATCATCGAGAGATCTCTTAATTCTCATTACCTAATTCATTTTGTTAGCCAATCGATAAAGTTAAAGGAGGTCAACCAGACGGCGGTATAGTGAAAATCTATGAAAAATGCGAAAGAAGAGTGTACTACTACGCGTTTCCTACTTTTCGCATTTTACGTATGATTTAATCGCTCTTTTACAAGCAGCGTAATCAAACTAGCTTAATCAAACAGATATTGAGTTTTGAGAGTAAAAGCTACGCTTGACACCGAAAGTTATATCTCGGATTATTCTCGTTCGTGCGAAATACTACTAGGTGTAGTACTTCTGTTTTCCCGCTTCGCATTCAACCGTACTATATAGATCCGCGCTGCTAAAGCCGCGCGGAGAATTTCTGATCCGTGTAAAAGAACCGCAACGGGCGCGCAACCATAGGATTTGCGTTGCGATAATAAACTTGGTAGGTATTCCCTACTGCGGTGGTAGACCGCTGTCAACGCGTGACAGCTTAAAGCGGCATGAGCTAGTCCCTGTAGCCGAAATCACACCGCTGCCACCTGCTGTTACCACTGGCATCGGCATAGGCGCCGGCCAGCCAGCCAGCCAGCCAGCCCAACCAACCAACCAGCCCAAGCGAACTTTATAGTCAGCAAAAGCCTGGTGGTTCTAGTACCCATTAGTTCCTTGAGACCCGGATACACCGCTTAATCCAATTTGCCAACTCTCGAGCCAAGGCGTAACATACCCACCGAGCGTGACATTTATGCAGCCAGCGGAAAAGCTACATGCGCAAAATTATTGCGCAAATAGGACGACGGAGTCGGCAAATCCTGGACGTTACGTGCCTTTGACTCTCTTCACTCTCTTACTCGGCGAAGGAAGAGAAGAGAGGTCGAGACTGGAGTCTCACCGGCGGTGTTTAATTATCGACTTCGAGACTTTCGTGCAATTACAAAATACTATATGTACACACACACACACATATATATATATGCACGCATACACACACACATACATATATATGTGTATGTATATATATATATATATATATACATATATACACACCTATATTATTTACGGGTGTTGTGAGTTTCTTACGCGAAAGAGAAACAAGAGAAAGAGCGACTGTGTATACCCCGAAAGAGAGGAAAAACAAATATTCGTTCTCTCGCAACACTATCCGAAAACAGGTAAAACGCGGACAAGTCTTCCTACTCCGCGGCTCATTATATTTCCTCAAAAGATCTCTGAAAGGGCTTTCATTTTTGTGAATGCCAAGCACGAGCTTCTGGCAACGAGTCCACGAATTGCAGCGCGCGAGTTCGCAAGTCGTTGGTGCATAATGCAGACGGGAAAGAGTGTAGTAAAGTTTACGTAATACGCGACAATAGCGAGCCAACTGCGCGCGGACTTATTTCACCGTGATTATAACGCCCTTCAACCCGCCATCGATGTAACTCGTGTAAATTGCAGAATAGTCAAAGAAAGTGCGTATAATACATAGCGAAATATATTGTGTGAATTAGAAGAAACGGCGTATTAAATTGTTTTCATCTCGATATATTAAATAGTTGTTAAAAAATATGTTTTACATTTGTAGATAACAATTTCCAAAAGAGAGCATAAGAATTTTTGGAACATAGAAATATCGTTACTATAATAACGATAATTTTGTATGAGAAATAAAGTTTCTCGATCAATAATCGATTCTTTTTAACATATCTTGTGCATAACAGTAAACGTAAAAATGAAAGATCATCCGCAAGTCGATCGCTGACATTTGTCTCATGATTGCTCGAAAATAAATATAAGAAAAAGTTATGTTTCCATGCATTATTTGAGCGTTCACGCATCACCTGTTACGTCACTTCGGATCGTATAGCGCAAATTTCGAATATAACATTCCAATATAACATGGACGACAACTAAATGTTCAGTCAAAACAATTTGATGCCAGCATAAACAGAATTTATCTCCGATTTGTGCGCTTTGATGACGATACGGGACCAGAAAGATAAAACGATTACATTTCCTACCACCGAGAATTTAAAGGAGCTCGCTATGCTTTAGAGATAAATGGTTTAATAATCCGAAAACGATAACTACCGCGCAAATGTCTCCCATAATTTGTGTGCCCGGGACGTTGCGCAACGACCGTCCCAAAGTCATAACGTTACCTTTATGTGCTCTGGTACTCATGCGCGACTATACCGCACATGTATGCATTTCTCACTAGCATGTCCACTCGTGTTTATATTACCAGTTACAATGATTGCAACAGCAGCAATTATGCGGCAAACTCGAAAGCGGAGAAACTGTTACTTTCTTGCGATCATTAATATCAAATTCTCTTAGCGTGGTCCTCTCCTGTAAAGTCCTTTCGCTTCGAAAATGCGTACGCGACGGACGCACGATTGCAAAACCGCGAGGAACAACAATCCGGCAGCCGATTTGAAGTTACCAACAACAAGTAAGTTCTCGACTCCGTGAACATTTACTTAACTAGGATTCTCTCTCTTCCCAAGTTTCTCTTACCCATTAATTCCGAGTGCATGCGTGCTATTTGCGAATTTATGTATACACAGAAAATATTGTCTTTAAACAGATATATTCTCTGCGGTTACATAAACGTCTAATAAAAACCATAGACTAAACATATTTTTGTGATGTTCAGAACGCGCGAGCAAAAAGACGCAAATATTATATACGTGTACATAATCGCTTGTTGAAAAAATATATCATTACCGGGAGTGCTCGTTGATAAAAGGAGAGAGCGAAATAATTGCAGCGTTCTTTCCTTCTTGCGTGTTTTTCAGCTAATACTGTGAAAGCCTTCGCGCGCGACAACCTTCCTCGCCCTCTCAGCCGCACTTTATAAATCTCCGTTGGCTTAAGCCTAATTATGAAAAGTCGATCCGAAACTAATCTACGCGAAGAAAGAAAGATGTTCCACGATCACAGATTGAAATGATATAACACGCAAAAATTACGATGCAAATATCTCTATCGCGATAATCACTTCGCGATAGACGAGAGATTTGCTAACTAGACTCGACCAAATATTTGTTTATGTGCAAAAGTCATATCAAATAAATCAGAGAAAGAGAGATAGATGGATAGATAGATAGTTGCTTTATTTATCAAGCGCTCCGGAAAAAATTCCCCTTAAGTGCAATATAACAATTTTTAAGGTAACAAAATTAATAAGTGAATCCTCTTAAGAGTGATAAGTAAGTATCAGAGAATATACAAAATAATAAAATAAAAATAAAAATAAAAATAAAAATGTAATATATAAAGTAAATCAACATTAATTGAGAGAGAGAGAGAGAAAGAGAGTGAGAGTAATTAAAAACGACTTCAATAAAAGGAGACTTTGAGTACAACGACAAAGTGAGCTCGCGGTCGTATAAAATCATATGTAGTATCAATTGTAGTTACTCAACATCGATTAGATATGGATCATAATTTCAAATGGAATAACGTTAAAATTTTAGACATTGAACCATCTTTTTTTAAAAGATCTATATCAGAAATGATACATATAAAGCTACAGAGTAATTCAATTAACATTAAGTCAGATACGGACAAACTTACTCCTTATTTCCCGTTTCTTGAAAATTACTTTTCAAAATAACGTTTATCTTGTCTTAAAAAAACATAATTATAAACACTTAAATACGCTTGCGAGTTTCTATATTTGCGCGACAAAAACACCAAAATTTGGTAAATATTATGGATTCATGTCATAGTTGTCGTTGTCGTCGCAAGAAGTCCCGGATGTCTGGGTGATCCCCCGAGGATTTTCCTATGGCGATTTTTCACCCGATTCAAGAAAGGACGTCTTCCGAGGTCGGGAGAATAGAGACCTGGCGTCACCTGCACGTTGGTGAAAACAGATTTTTCAAATCCGCCGCTTTGGCGCTTTCTCTGTCCCCGTCGCCCCCTCTTCCGCCAACAGGAATTGTAAGAATTTCCGTTTCCCGACCCTCCGACTTCGTCTCGCGCGACGGATGAATTTCGCGAATTGAATTTCTTGATGCTGACAGTAGGACATGCAAAAAACGCTTGAAGCGCTCTCGCTCGATGTCTACATCGGTTCTCCCCGATTCGACATTTTCACGATGCATCGCTTACGTATTGATTCCGGCATTACTACGCGATATTGGCGATGAGGAGGCCGAAATTTCTATTTGACATCATAGGAAACTTTCTTATCTTATTATTTGCAAAACGTATGTACTTTTAATTTATTTTTTCCTTACGATATGTTGTCGTTTGTTCAGAAAAACAAAAAAAATATATATCTGTGTGATCAACATTGGATATTTATTATTATTGCAGGTCACCAGTTTTTTCAAATCAAAAATTCCTTTTCACAGGCGTAAATCTTTGATTTAACGATAAAAAGTAATTCCGAGCAACATGCTCCTTCTCTTTTTGGAAATTATTTCTTGTCGTATCAGAGAAAATATAGGAGCGTCATCATGTGTAACATTTCTCATTTCGCGATTTCTCTTTCTCTCTCTTTCTTTCTTTCTTTTTCTCCGCACTGCCGAGGAAGAAAAAGAAAGATAAAGATTTCTTCGAGAAAGAGAATGTGACCGTAATCTACAAAATATCGCAGTCGACTAGGTGCGCAAAAAGGCATGTCTCGTAATCTCTGTATCGCGAGAACATATTTCTTCAGCGGAGGCAGCGCAGGATGCTGCAGAGTCGATAAGTAGCCTCCGGCTTTTTCTTATCTCGTTCTTCTCTTTGATCTGCCTGTCTTCCTTTAATTGTACAAACATTCAAAGCACCATAGATATACTCGATTATTGTTATAAATAAAGACACACAATGCGATACAAATATGTACAGAAGATATATAAAGAGTTTATAAACAATGTGAATTTAATCAAGTCTTGACCTAAACACACCATAAACATACAGACCAATAGAAGTAGAGAGATTTTATTTTACATTTAATATTTTATTTTCAATAATTGACGACAGAAAAAAGCGTATATTTTCATTTTGCTACGTAAAAAAATTATATTGTCAGAATGATAAGACAAAAGAATAAAAGAACATATATCAGAATGATCCTAGACGCACACAAATAGAAACTTCGCTTTTTCTCTGCTATCGCACCAACTTCGCGATATAGTCTCAAGAAAGTTGACAATCACGTTCTCTCTCTTTCGCATCTCTTCGCGCGATGTCGCATGCAGATAGATGCACCGAGCTCGGCGAGAAAAGCCGGGTTATATATCTATTCAATCCCGGCTCTTTTTCCAAACTGCTGCGCCATGCCGAAGAGACAAATCGCACGCCAGTCGTAGAATATTGCGCATATCTAAACAGTTCGCATTTTAGAACGCGTAAACGTATCTCGGATCTCGGTTTGTGTTAGCAGACTCCGAGAATAGAATAGACGTTTATCTATTATATAGGAAGATATGGAAAGAGCTCTGAGTTGTACACAGAAGTTGTACACATTCTGTGTACAACTCAGAGCTCCATATCTTTTTTTTTCCTTTTTCGTAAATGAAGTGGGTATATTTGGATATCGGCCAAGGCAACGGGCCAACAGGAGAAAGTTTCGAAAACCCATGCGGATTTGTCACTTTTATAGAGGCAATTAAAGTAAAAAGCATGTTCTCGCGCCTGCGCGTTATAGAACGTTTCGCAAAGGAATGTTCCGCCGAATACGGCAAAACCACAGCACGTAATAATAAGTTTTGTATTATAAACCCTCACGTGTTCGTGACACGTTCGGCTTAATTGGTGTCATATTTTCGAGGAAGAGTATTAAGCCGCTATATTCGAGACTAATTCATCGAGAATGTTAATTAGATCGCAGAGACAGGGAAGTAAAATAACATCGCAAAGTTTTACACTACATACGAAGAACATACCGCATATGTAGCACATTATCATAAATCGTTCTTTTATATCTTCTTTTATGTTCTTTTTTTTTTTAATCTCAAAACACACATGATGACTGTTTAATCTAATTTCGATCGCGTCCAACAAATAATCTAAGCGAGAGCATATGTAATAAATATTACGCGTTTAAAATACTTTGCGGTCAGCAACCAAGAATTGATATCGCCGCGATTTTAGAGAAAACGTTATATCGAATCTAGACCTAGAAATGATCTTCCGGATTCGAAGAGAGAAAGAAAGAGAGAGATCTTCTCAGCTATCGTTCATGCAGCCCTTTCGCTTTACGATACCCATCGTCTTGCTTCCGCTACTGGTATTCCGAATCTCTTGCGTTGGACGATTTAACGTTATCGGGAAACACATCGCCGGGATCGCGATTTCATTCGCTCTGGCGATCCCGTTGGCACAGCCCGAGGGCGCGCCCATTCCAAATATCGAAGTACGTCGAACACCACCGCGACGTGGAATAGAAGCGTGCGCGCGCGCAAAGGTTGAAGGGACACCAACATTACGACAGAAAATGACGTGTGTGTGTGTGCGTGTGAAACGCCTCGCTGTGTATAACGTTTTTTTATGTGTGTATGTATCTGCAAGCGACGCATTCACAGATATACTCATCATTTCTTCCACTCCCTTTGCTCACCGTCGCTTTTCGTGAGATGCGACGCACACAGAAATAGCTATTACCAAGCGGAACATCCGCGACTACTCTGGGTACTTATTTTCATAATAAACGCATCTTAAATGCGCCGAGAACGGTTAGAAGAGAGAGGCGCGTTTACACAGAGATGAGATACAAGCGGCATTCGGAAGTCATCGTCCGTCAAGCGAGCAAAAATATTACCCATACAAGAGTCTCTTGCCAATATCGTCGATGATAAAGACAACGCAGTGGCAAAATTACGTGTATGTACTTTAATGCTGTAATAATTCTTACTATTATATTGTAAGACTGCTGAAGCAATAGACTGAGATAAAACGCGTGCAAAAAAATATATCAATCTCGTCTCTTATACGATATTTCTTGTCACACTGCAGAAACCCAGTTTTCTGCGATCTTAGTTCCCGGGATTTCCTATCTATTCGCGCGTCATTTTATGAGCAGCGGCGCGGCGGGCGCGCCGAGATAGGAATCGAGGTAAAATCGATGTCTAGCGCCCACCTTTGCGCGAACGAGCAAGAATAAATGGAGAGCCATGCGGAATATAAAATACGCGGAGATACGTTTTATGCTTAAGCGAGCTTTCTCTTCGCAAGAGAGGAAAACGTCGATTTATACTGCCGCGACGGTTGTGTTTTATAATTTCTTACCGTTTTGATCTCCCCGCGGCGAATATCCAAAAGGTTAGAAGAGACGGGACGGAGAGAGAGAGAAAGAGAGAGAGAGAGAAAGAAAGAGAAAGGGAGACGGCATTATCTGGCATACTTTGATATCACAGAACGAGATCAGAGAGACCTGTTTGCCCTTAGGCAGCGATTCACAATCGACCCTGGGACAGAGGTGGAAGATAGAGAAGCTCGACTATTAGTGAGATGAGTATTCCGGTATCAGAAACGCAGAATATCGGTTGCGGTCTAACGGATCTTTAGCGTGCGCTCCGATTCTACTCAAATTGTAAGGGAATAACGATGAATATAAGCGGGACGAACGGATCGGTCTACTAGGTGTATTAGAGAGCGATATTGAAGCTCGAAATTTGAATACATTTGAGACGGAAATCTTAGGTGTATAGATGCTTTAAACATGCACCCTTTATATCTATTATTATTTCGTTGAGTCGACTCAAGTTACATTAAAATAGTCAACGAGAGCGTATCAACATACGAAATAAAAAAACATGAAATAAATTCAACAAATACAAGGAATCTGTGATAATAAAAAGTAAACGCGTGTATTATTTTTCGGAATAGTAAATTTTTTTCAATTATTTTTATATAATTGCAATTAATTACGTTGGTCAGTCGGCCGGTAATATATCGCTGCCAAGAAACTAGATTCGCTACCCTCTATTAATGACGAGGCGTGTGGCACGTGTCTTCTTCTAACAATACGTTCTGAACTGCGCGCGGACGAAATCGAGCGGGGACGAGACGGACCATTAACTTTCTATTATCCTCGAAGAGCTTAGGATGCACACGTTCCGGAATTTAGAGTCGTGTCTCGCAGTGCGACACACGACTGTCCTTCGTGTGCAATACGGAGGACACACTATAATAAGGCCGTTGCTACCAACACGACATCAGCAATGCTATTACAGACCCGAGCTCAATGAAACGTGCTTCTTTTAAGGGTTCCTGCAATACCTATGTAAGCCATCTTGAATTATACTGCCTATGTCTCTTTTAATGCAGCGTAAAATGCACGAAATGAGACATTATTCCGACACAGACTGAGTCATTTCCCACGCGCAAATATAAAACACACTACTTCGAGTGTTGTGGTTTTTTTTTTTTTTTCATTTATCCGAGTAGAAAAATATTCGGGAAAAATTGATCAGAGACTAGTCAATATTTATTAGTTTAGAATTATTGTACACTATCTGTCGAGTAACTGAGTATAGTGCATTTCGGTGCATATTTTATCAAAAGTACATGATTCTCTCGGGATAAAAAAACTTTTTCACCGCAAAAAGCAATTTATCAGATAGCCGGCAAAATGAGAGGATCAGGCGTAATCAGCAACGCTCGGCTTATTGTTCAGCCCGTTCCATCGTGCAGTTCGAAATATGAGTTCTACCAAAAGTCCCATGAGACACCCTCGAGGTGCATAGCGCGCCGCGCAACGAAAACAAACGGCCCGTAATCTCCTGTTTGTTACATTTTCCCGCAAATGCACATTGTGCGCAACGCGTGCATCGCACTGGATAAGATGCCGTCTGTCGCATCGCGCGCATGTAATTACGCGATCTGAATTGCAATGAGTTTAGTTGCCGCCGCGCAGAAGCATGGCATACACTACGACGCAAAACGAAAAATATTTCGAGCGGGCGAATAATCTTCTTTGGATTTCTGAACAACGGTAACAGAGTTACGACGGCGTCACTTTCTGGTATTGCAACGCATCGCACTGACAAATGTAACGACGCGCCGTTTTTTCTTTGATCACACACGCACGCTAAAAGTAATCAGAATCTATTTACTTATTGCTCAACCTTTGATATATTAACAATAACAATAGTCCGTAGCTCGGCCAAGTCTGTAATTTACGATTCGCGACTTTTAAGGCGTATCTTTTTATCGACAGAGAGATAGAGAGAGAGAGCGCAATTTAACGTATGAGTGCATTCTCGGATCGCAAAAATTTCAGTCCGGTTAACATTGCATTTTTTATTCTCAATTATTGTATCTCACTCACACAATTTCGCCAAGTTTACAAGTGAAGCACTTTGTCATTTAAATATTTGTTGAAAAAAGAAATGTTCACGGAGAAGCAATCGTCGATCTAAACGTGTTAGTATGTTTGCACGATTACATAAAATACAAGACATCTTGTATCTTACTTCTTTTCTTTATCCTTCTCCTCACGACCTACTTGAGACTTTATAAACAGGTCTTTAAGTTGCAACAAAACATTGCGGATAAATTGATCCGAGATAGTTAGCATACAATTATTATAATATGTTTCGGAGATATTCATATTTTTTTTTTACGCGCTTGTTTTCGACGTAAAAAAGTTCTTGTTAGGTCAAAAACACAAAAAGCACATGTGATGAACCAGAGAAGATTTCTTCGGTGTGAAGCAATATCGTTAAAAGAAGAATTGTTGGACTCCATCTTGGCAAAAATAAATCAACTTACGTAAATCTGGTTCGTACTCTGAGTTTGTGTGTGAATTGAAAAGATCGCGTGCGCGCGTGTACGTATATAACGCACGGACAGGCGGACGAGGGGTTAAACGTTACGACGAGAGTCAGGCTATTTATCACAGGGCTCGAAGCAAACAGGCGATGCAAATGTCGTGATACACCGGAGTCAACATGTAAATCATGTCTCACCTTTGTTCCGAGATAGGCTCGACTTTCTTATGCACGCAACGATGGTAATCTCCATGAGCCCATCAGATCGCGAGATAGGGTATTTTATGTAAACTTAGAGAAGAGATCATCGCTTTCTCGTTTTCGGAAGAGCGTGCATAATATAACCCGCAGTATATATTCCAAAAACACGCATATATACTCTATACACATTCCGTATTCTGTGGCGTAAGACAGCATAAACAGATCACACACAGCTGCGGGTTTGCTGCACGCATGTCAATCACTCGTAAATCCACATACTCTCGCAGCGTAAGACACGTCGCATTGCGCGTCCTGCTCACGCTTTTGCGATCTATTTCTAAAGTAAGGAATTCATTGTTCAAAATAAAGCATGCTATCCAGTACTTGCGCAGTTAATCGAATCAACCTATCCTATCATGAGATTACTTATCCGAGAGAAAAACAGATCTCTCAATATATATCAATGGTATCTATACGTTACTGAGATAAAATTAGAATGATAAATTGTAATTGAAAGCAAGGGAACGAATGCTTGAGATACAATGAATTATATATTTGTGTATCAATTTTTAATTTTTATTCGTCTATTATGCAAAACAGGTCATATTGTTAATGTACATGTGCTTAACGTAAATCGTAATTAGCGGAACAACCGCTGGATGTACACTGCGGCTTCGCCGATTAGTACACAGATTCCATAGAGGGAGAAGCGCATTAAAAGCTTTTTCGAGTCGCTCCTCGTTCGGAATGAGATAATGCGTCAATTAATGTGCACGCGCATTAATCAACGCGCGCGAGTTGGCGCATATCAGATCCAGTATGTAAAATAGTCGGGGAACCGCAGCACTTTATCTAGACGTCTGATCCTGACTCAGCGTTACATGTTCAGAAAGGAATTGTTTCTACAGAATATCGTCTCATGTTGTTTCTTTAACTACATATAGGCAGTCGTAAGAGTCATATACAATCTTTTCTTTTCTCTCTTTTGCTCCTTATCCGAATCAAAATTCGAAATCTCGCTCTGTTTATTTACGCTCGCTGACTACCGTGTCGGAATTGAGGTGACTTAAGCGCGCGCTCGGAAAAAGTGCTAATTAACTAAATCTACAGAACATGTAAAACATTTTTTCACTTTATTGCAGTTTCTGTTGCAATTTCTATATTTCTCTGTATTTTGTATTTGCTTTTTCTCTTTTTTTCGGACATACTCAAGAAAACACTGTGTGCTTAACAGACCGTACGAAATTGATGCATAGGCAGGTGAAAATAGGTCATAAATAAAACCGGCTCTCTCTCTCTCTCTCTTTCTCTCTCGCAAATAGCGTACTTTTGCATAATTTAAAATAAAATAGCAACTGTTATTATTTTAGCACATCTCCAAATGAGAGTAGTGATTGATGACGCATTATTGGTTACATGCTGTTATTTCTTTGCATGATATACATCACGAATTGAAAAAATATTTTTGCATATAAACGTGTTCACTTTTTTTATGAAGAAAAAGATTATAGCATGATACGTGATGCAAAATTTTATTTAGATTCATTTTATACGTAGAATCATAAATAAAACTGTCACGAAAATTATTACCGAGATTTCATATATCAAAGCGCTTTGTACGTAAATCGAAATTTTTACTTGGTCTTTATTGAATCTTCGCAGCAATCAATCATCTTCACGATGAAAGAAACCTTGAATCAGAGAGAGAGAGAGAGAGAAAAAGTGAGAAATATTACAGCACGAATGTTTGCACATTACAATTAGATAACGTCATCTATAGCAGGCACATTTTGTATAAGCAGGTCATAAACATAAAAAAAATCAAATAAAACCTCGGAATGAAAATTGCGACGCATGCAATTGCTCATAGTTAGAACAGACAATTTATGCAATAGGCTGACTCGTGACACGTAGCTCGAACCGTGTAATTAGCCGGTTCAGACAGTGTTGTCATGGCATGGTCGACAGAATCGATTGAGCGTTAAGACCTTCAAGTCTATTAATCGTGGAATAAATATTTTTTTGCATCAAATTGGATATAGTTGCAGATAATATTTTACTGAAACGATTACTTAAGCAACTTGATTAGATATTTCTTTAAATTACTGCCGAAATTAACGCTATCAATCAAGAAAATGTGTGCTGAAACCGGCGACACCAAACGATATTAAGCATCCTTTCAGCGTTTAATCGTGCACAATTAACGTTCAAAAAAGTGAGATAAGACATAGAACAGGAGATTGTATCCAACTCCCGGATAAATAAGTAACTATGTATTTTGACGCAACATACGCACATATCGAAATATTGCAGGACGAATCTAATTTCCTAGCGCAATTCGCGCGCGAGTTTCTGCAAGCGGCTTGAAAGCCTTTCTCGATCCCGCTGAAATTCATGCTCGGTTGACGATACAACCTCAACCACTGTCGCCTACATGTATATATACGTACGTTTCTCTGCACGTCGCCACAGCAAATCCACGCACCGCACTTTCGTCATTAGGGAGTCTTTGCGATACCGCGCTTCGGTTACGGTAAACACTCAAGTGCCGCGTATACGGTACGAATCAACTTGCAGCGGCGGTGGTTTCACGTTTGGACCTGCATCAACATCCAGTGTACACAACAAGTCTCGATGTTTACTGTATATCTGTAGAAAAAGTTCTACATTTCCTACCGACGACAGTGTGCGCGCACTACGAACGACACGACGACGCGCGGTTTTGTGCATATCTCTCATGTAATTATGTCTCTCTATACACTGGACTAGAAAGACAGAGAGAGAAAAGATAATTCTTATTTACGTTCGCTGCGTTACGACAGCGAAAACGAAATCCCGTTGATATAACATTGGAGCTTCTTCCTTGCAGTAAGCTGTAAGCCGTGGGAGTACGGTAAGGTGTTCGTTGTGCCCTTCTAAGCTGTCTTAAAAGCACCGCGGCATTATTCGCCTACCTTTCGCTTACCGGCAGCACTCGGAAACGAATGTATCGGTCCCGCGTGAAAAGAGATCTCAGTACTCTCCTTTGCTCTCTCAAAATAAATATTTCTATCCTTCCTGCACTTTTTCGTTCTCTCTCTCTCTCTCTCTCTCTCTCTCTCTCTCTCTCTCTCTCTCGCTTTTGTCATCGAGAGACGTGAAATTTAATATCGTAGACGTCGTGGGAGCCGGATGACAAGCCGACGATGAAGGTCCGAAAGTCAGTGCCGCGATATCGAGCGCTGCACTGTTCTAGGATTACAGAAAAAAGAGACGGGCTTTAAAAAGCTTCGCACGCGCATCGCCAAGCACAAGCCGAGGGAATATATTTCGCTTACGCCAGTCAAACGGTACGATGTGCCTGGTAGGAGTTATTACTCCTATCCTACCAGGGCTAATTACCGTGTCGACTAAAACGCGCCGTTATAAACAAATTTTTGTAATGTCCGCGCTTTTCATCCTTCTTGATGTTTTTTTTTTACGCTCGATAGCCCAAGCAATCTTGTGTCTGGCGCGTGGATAAAGAACGAATCTGCTTTACACACCGAGCGCATAGAACAAATTTACTTTGAGCGGGACTGGCTCGAGAAAATTTAAGAAGCATCTTGAACACTCGTGTAACAGACGAAGGGAAAAAAGAAGAATGAGAGATATAAAAAAAGAGCTCGATTTTTGCTGAAAATATATGCTTGTGTTGTGTATTAATCGTGGGCGTCGCTTCCACGAATCGCTGACAGACTATTGGTGGTTTATTAAGAAAATAAAAGCAAATTGAAAAAAAGAAACGAAAAGAAAACACAGATAAACGTTCAAGAACATTCAAAATCTCACGAACATTTAAACTCACGTAAAAGAAACACGTGTGTACGATGCTTTTTTATCATTGTTCAACTTTTTTTGTTGTTAAAAAATATAATTTTTTTACTTTTTTCCACAGATTGTGAAATAGCGGTTCTTTAAAGAAAACTATCTGATTTTTTTAAATATAAACGTTTTATTTGATTTCGAACACAATTTCATTATGATTGATGCGCAATCATGATTTTATTCTTTCAAATTTTCAGTACGATAATCTCAAATGTCCGCAACTATTTTCGTCAAGTTCATAGTGGCACGTCCTGGAAGTAATCATTATTGGTTGGAGTTTTCTTTCTCTCCTTCTTTCTCCCCACAAATTATTATGAGTTCCTTTCATATCGGCAACTGGTGATTTGTGGCTGTGATTTCGCGGGACTTCCTTATTTTTTCTCAATCTTCGTCCACCGATAGATTGCGTTTCTTTCTTGTTTTTTTTTCAAAGGTTAAAGCTCTTCGCATAGCTGGTTATACACGTCTTATTTTTCGGCATAACAATTCAACAAAATCTCGATTTGTTGTTTCTTGCACCAGTATTACGGTTTTCTATCGATCGCTGCGACTGTTCGAATCTACGATGTGGACTGAGGTCCCATTTACACTCGCACGTATACCTAACCGACCTGCCTGCCATGCATATCGGTAATTTCGAATCATGCGAGCGTGATTTACGATCCCGGTTGATTGTTACATTGGACCGCAATGTGTCCCGCCAAATGTCTACGTACCAGATGTTGCACGCGGTCATAAGTAAAACACAAGGACTTGCAATAATGTTAATTGTTAAAAAACAAATTTGTGATAACAATTTAAAAAAACACTACAAAAATAAATACAATAGTAACGAGAAGGAAAAAAATAATCAAACCTGTGCATTTTGCTGTCTTTTTTGTATCGTACGTCGCTACATTTTGTTTTCTGAACAAAGAGAGAAACTTCAGAAGAAATTCCAGCAAATAAAAAAAAAAACAATACTCGGACAATGAATGTCACAAGCTAAAGCGCCTTAAATTGGTTGATCCTATCGCAAACCACAAAGTAAAATGACAAAAGAACGGTTCATCAAACACGCGTTTTAACATGACAATTCCTTTCACATGAATCGATTAAAATTATAAAATGTTACATGAGCTTAAAATTGTATTATCAACACACGCGTGTATTATATATATATATGTGTGTGTGTACACACACACACATATAACTCGCTTCTATTTTTTTAATAATTGGTAGTGAAGTTTACCGATCACGCGTGGAGCGGAATAAGAACTCTTGAAAAACCGTCATAAACGGTCAATTTATATCCTGACCTCGGTACCGCGTCGAGATCATATAGATCCCTCGTTAAAAGTCATCGGAAGCGCTTTTACCTCCGGTGGTCGGAAGATATAACGCGCGGGAGAGATATCGCGTGCGAGGAAACGCGCCCGAGAGCCTCATGAGAATAAAGTTGGGGCGGCTATTAAACCCGCGCTGGCCGACCGAATGCAAAACGGCCATGGCGACGCGCCACACCATCATGGACGGCGCGTATCCGATATACGTGCATTGCGAAGCGGATCGAGCCGCATGCGACTACGTTCCCACGAGTTTATCCCCCTTGTCTCGTTTCGTGTTCATGTGCATACGCGGCGGTTGCGGTCGCGCCGCACTGCACCACACGCTGCGATGCGCCACACGTGTCGCGAGTCCCTCGATAATAAGAAAATCGGCAGGCAGTCTGAGGCATGACCTGGTTGAAATTTTGAATACGTGCGAGCGCTCCCTCACTAAGAGAGATAATCTCTCTTCTTTTTTTTTTCATCTCGTAAATTTGCTTTTGTACGTGGGAATTGGGAGATATGCGCGACGCGCGACGTGCCAATTTCCGCAATAGATGCAGGACGAAACGACGACGACGTCTGTTACTGTACACGACAGCAGTCGATAAAGAAAGGTCTGATATTTTTCGTCAATATTTGCCGTCTTCCGCCGGTGAAGCGGAAATCTTAAGAATTTGAATAATTGGCGGGACGCGACGTAGGCAACATCGCGGTCTGCTGGCTCGGAATGAGGCGCGCGCAGCATCAGCTGAATATACGACGACGCAGCTGAGACTGACTACATGATAAAACTACGAGTGGAAATCAAAACAATTGGCGTGTCACGTCGCCAATATTTTCTGTGACCGTTTTTGCAGACAAACTTTTGACCGTGCTCTCCGCTTGGCACACATCTGCTTCGCGGCAGTTCAGCCGAATATCAAGAAGATTGAATCTTCGTATCCGTGAAAAGAATATAAAACTGATAAAATAGCTGTATACATTATTAAGTTATTAACGAGGAAATTTTAGTATCACACATCTCATCTCAGTTTTAGAATTTATTTTTTATCAAGTATATATTATTTGTTTGTATATATCTATTATAAAATGTTATGTATTTTTACGTATGTTATTCGAATAATTATGGTGATAATTAAACAGCAACTTATATAGAACTAATATGAGGCATTATCTACCATTGACAGTATACATAAAACGACAATGAAGTAAAATTCTCAAGCTTCTTCGAGCAAAATTTCGGAGAAAGAAAACTCAAATATATTATACGAGCATTGCAATTTACGAAGCTACTTCTTCGCACGAGAGAATGAAGGATATATATATATATATATATATGCGCTTATTATCTGTACGAGCAGGCTATATATATATATATATATATATATATATGCTGCCTCGTCCAAAAAAAAATGGTAATAAGAGAGATAATAGCTTGACTTACGGCCGTCAAGGAAGCATGAAGTTGTCGTAGTTTGATATACGAGCGGACTTTCTTATCGGCGCGTTGCACATCCCTGCGTGTTTCGCTGTTTGTGGATTGTTTCGATGCCGTGCACGTTAACCGTGGTGGGTTCGGAATCGTTGAGATATAGTACAACACACGCGCGCCGCTCGCTACCTTCGGCCGGTTTTGGGAGAAGGAAAAAGGTGAAAAATAGTATGGTAACGTAGCACAAAATCGTTTGGGTCACGCGCTAGTCGTGTCGCTTCTTACACCGGGAAGAGCAGCTTATAAAGTACACGAAGCGCTGGAATTTGTATCTTATTTTTCACTCGTTCTTTTTTATGATGCGAACACGAAGAGTTACGTGAGTTCAAAACTTTTGTGTTCAAGAATAAAAATTAGTTTTTGTATATTCCGGTCTAATGTAATAAAAAAATCAATATTATACTGCAAAAAAATCAATATTATATTGCATAAACAATAAAAGCAACTAAACCAATGTATAAAACATTGTATACATATATTTATTATTCTCTCTTAGTATATTTTGCACAGCGCGCAAAATCTACATACGTAGAGTTCTCAATTCATCGTCAAATAGCGCGAGCATTGATCAAATAAGTCACATTTCCGAAATATCATTCGTTGATTGTGGGTCATCCCGTGATTATAGCCGTCGTATTGCGTATGCATAAAATACGACTGTGCGGTTCCGCAAGGAGAGGGGAGAGGCAAATATTGTGACATATCCACGCATGAGAGTAGAGATAGAGAATTATCATTAAGCCGATGGACAGTGTGAATAATCCGAGTCCATGTTGGCAGGACTCGATGATGAGTTCCTGACGCGCCATTGGCGTCGAGTGTGATGAATATTCTTCCACCACGTACGAGTGGTAGCTCGAATGGGAAATGAAACGGATCTGTGACGCGCGAGCGTGAAATTATAGATGTACGCGCATCAAGTATTCCAGCAGCCAAAGGTGCATTTATACTACAGCGAACACGGACAGGAGCAAACGAATGCAGCGGCCGCTGTAATGGGAACGGTCATCAACGAGCGAACGAACTCTCGACCATTCATGTCCGAAACCGACTGTGTATTCGGAAGCGAATAAAGCTCTTCACGAACATAAATCTACGTATCGAATTTCAATAGAGATTTTTGAAGTGGACCTTTCTAGTGCAACCAGATGTGCTCTACTTTTGCGTATTTAATTATGAATAATCACAAGTTGTAAAGATAAAAAGTGGTATCGTAAATGTAAATGTAAAAGCTGTGAAATAATTATGAGCTCAAAAAAAAAAAAAAAAAAAAGAAAAGAAGTGTGGAAAGAGAAACAACGTAAAACCCAAAGTTGTTATATCTCAATGTACTGTGAGAAGAAGCGCCAATAAAAAGCGTCGAAGGAATTCAAGCGCCATATGAAACACGATATAGAGTATGTGTACTCGATACAAGTATTCGTATAATGTCAACGGAATCGGTACAATTGGAATGTCGTTTGAGATCGGTACACGGTTACCGCGCGTTGTCTTGTAAAAAGAGCAACGGCATACCCTGCAACTTCGTGCTCGTAACAAGACGAAAAAAAAGCCGAACCGCAATATATTTTGACCATTCGACGAAACAGAAGAACTGAATAAAGAATTCTAAGTAGACGTCGTCGTTCTTAGTATTGAGAAACGTGGCCGCGAAAAGAGGTGCTTTCCGAAGCGGTCTTTCGAGTTTTATTTACTCGGCGATACACTTTACGTAGTATGACCTCCCGCCTGCCGATTCCGCGTGGATTCTTCAGTTTTTATCTATCTTAATTACATGTATAAATAAAAGCAGCCGGCACCCAAAAAAAGATAAATGTTGATGCACGTTGCAAACTTGTCTCTCTTTGTTACTTGTTGCGGCAATATCTCGAAGCACAATAATATATATATAAATAATAATATATTTCTTGAAATATAAAAGCAAAATATAGTAATCGTGTTAAATTTATTATTAATAAATTTTCTAGCAATTGATGACAAAAGATGAATTTAATTGCATAAACGTAGTTTGTGAATATCAGATTTCTGCAAATCTGTACAATAACGATCTCACTGAATATTGATATCTTTTCCGGCTTTGGCGCTTAAAACTAAACAGTTTTAAGAGTGTTTTCCCCTGAGACATCGCAGAAATAACAAGCAAAATCTCTCTCTGCTCCAATGTTTGCAAACGCCCACGGAAAACGGTCGGGTTAATACAATCTGTGGCAGTCGAGAGAGTAGAGAGAGTCGTTGTTTGTAAATCGAGTAAAGGATAAAGTTATCTTCGGGACAGCATGCGACTGGCTGATATATACTTAGATAAAAAATGAACGGTGCTACCACCATCGACAGTATCATCGCGTACGCAACATGTGTTTTCTAATCGTGCTGTATTCGCGATCTTGATACACAAACACATTTCGGCTCGAAAATAGTAGATCGTACCCTTTTTTCTATTGATCAGTCCTTTTAGAAATTAACATCGCAGATTGTCGTAAATAAAATAATTCCAGACAGTGGTTGCCGAAAACCGGTCCCCGCTTCTGGCGATCGATTCGCAAAACCGGTCGTACAACGTGATCTCATAAATAAAGATAATCTTAGATTTTATTTTTATTTTCTTGCAAAGTATAATTATAACCCTACTGATATATCATTACGGAGAAATAAAAATCGACATATTCCGCATATTGCCACCGCGCATCGCTATACTAAAAAAATCATTTGCGTTACATTTGACAATTTGACAAAACTGTAAATTTACGATCGTTCGAAACAAAATTTACGATCATCGAACAAAATCTCATATACGCGGAAATTGATGCTTATATGTGTGCGAAATTTGCGAGATAGTAAAATAAATATAATAAGTCTGCAATTTATTATACATAAACATATACATAAACATTACGAGGACAATCGGACTAAACCAAAATGAATTGCAATTTTTGCGCGCTTTTGCACGATCTTTCAGTTATAACGAATTCCACGCAGAAGGCTCAGTCTCTCGACAATATTCAAAATTTCTTATATTCAATACCATTCCGCGCGCAAGCAGACCCAATTTTTTCTCGCTATTTCGAAAATGGATGAAACACCAATATTCGTAGCACGCACTATTGTCTATCTTGCTCCTTGAGTTTTCCTCGTCGTTGACGTCAAAGAGGTGCATTTGACAAGCGTCGCCATTGTGGAAAACGAGTCGCGCGCGACAACAGCTTGAAAATCCTCACCGAGCCACAAGTAACGCGCCGCGTATCCATTTGATTATTCCAATCCCTCATGAATAATACAGGCCTCGTGAACGCGCCAATCGTATCTGCAATTACTATCGAACGAATCGATTAACATCCTAACCGGTGCATTGCATCGTGGAATAGCCGTTGATTACGGCCTTTTACGACGTGTTTACGGACTCTGTATACTCTCTCGACTCAATCGGATAGGTTGAATATGTGTATGCGCGCGATCATAGCTAAATGCGATGTATGCATATGCACGATAATTCGTTCAGCGTCTCTTATAAGGAGGAAAAAATGCCGGCGACGACGTCGTTGCGGGTGGACGTCATCGTGGGGAATACGAGAAGGGCGTCGTTACGTCGCCACGCGGCGAAATTGCGGTCGAGAGCGAGTCTCGGGGTGAACGGTCGGAATAGAGCTCTCTTTAAAAGCGTGCCGCGGCATTCGGTTGTCCAAAGCGATTCTGAGATATTTGCTTTTATATTGTCACTTATTACGGCGATAGAAAATACCACAAAACGTAATAAAAACATTCATATATTGCAAATACTAAAAGAAAATAGTAGTAGTACATCGAGAAAAAGTTTGCATTAACATTAACTATTTCATTAATAACAACGTTAGAAATATAGCCTTTTACCAAGAGATCTCGTAGATTTTCAGCAGAGATATAAGAAAGAATTGATCGAATTGAACACCTTTAATAGTTGTTTATGAAGCGAAGGCCGCCTTCAATTTAAGTTTCAGCAAGTTTTTTATCCCCACGCGCGTATCAAGGTCGCTACACAATCTCTAAAGATGTAGCTACGTACAAGAAGATAGAGATCGATGTTCCCTACGGTAAAATTACTATACGTAATGTCTATACGTAAAGTACATAAAAACTTTTCTCACACACAGCGAGCTACAACTATTCGATATACATATATATATGTGTGTGTACGTCGTCAAAAAGCAAAGCAGCGGGCCATATCTGCTCGCATTTACAAAGATTACTCTCGAGACAAAAATCAAAAAGATAAAAATTAAATTACATTTAACGTTCTCCAAGACGGTCTGCTGAAATTTGATCGACTACGATATTTTTGGTTCAAACATTTTTTCTCTCGAAAATAATCGGCCACGTCAACTCAATCCACGGTAAGACGCGACACCCTCAAGTTATGCTGTGAGCAACAAGATCCGTGCCGGATGCTGTCATTCAATCGGTCGTTTAGGCAGATAATGCTCCGGTGGATTTAGCTCCTCGTATTCCTGGTTAGTCTTCCGCAGCGGTGCGCAATGCGATTGTTTTTTATATTAATAGTACATATATTGTTTATAATTGTACACACACACACACATATATATATATACATATATATATATATACATATCAAATAAGAATGAGAGAGAAAAAGAAGAAGCTAATCTGAAAGAATATTATAAAAGTAAAATCAAGATATATTTCCAGTTTTTCACTTTTTACTTACATTATGTGTTAATTAAATAAGAAGAAATAATATATATTTCTCAGATTTAGCATAACTTTGGTTTAATTATACCTCGAGTTTAGAGATTTCTAAAATAAATAAGATCTGTTTAAACTGCTATATAACATAAAGACGAGATGTGAAATTTGTGCGAAATTTAATTAATTACTTAAGCTATAAGTATGATCAATTTGATTATTTAAGTTGCGCACCTCTATATTAATCCAAAACTCACCTCACAAGATCACGAGAGTAAATCGATGGCAAGGCCGACGAGGAAGCCGGCCACGATGTAAATCCGCTAAGTGCTGCGCCGTCGACCACGTCGCACTCGCTTAACCACGACAGAACGAGCACGCTCGTTAAAGCCCAGCTTTACTAGAGAATTCTCTATCCAATAGTTGATATTTACCATCAATATGTAGATCCATATATTAAAGAATGATTACAAAAGTACTTTGTGAATATATTAAAGAATTATTACAAAAGTACTTTGTGAAAATTTACTAAAGATATATCGAAGATAACTCAGGAAAAGTTCTTCGTTGATTTTACAACATGAGAGAAAAATATATTGTTTGTTTTTGCGCAAAATAAGGATGTTAATTTAGACAGCAATTGTTTCGATTCTATATAGAGTCGAGAAAGTTGTTCGCGACAAAATATTAACAGAACAGCTCAAATTGTGAGAACAAACAGAAAAATAGAAAAAGAGAATAGTCCTGTTGGGTTTGTATTTAAAACGACGCTTTCGAGTGTACTTTTATATTTTTTCAATTTCACTCTTTCTTTCATCTTTACACCCGCTATGCTCGCTCGTGGTGTATCTCGAGAATTTATATAAAATTTCTCGACAGTTCTCCGTTGGGAAAAAAAAGGGTGACGCATGAATATAACGCAAGATAGCCGGATGTCATCGCGCGTGTTGTCAATGTTTTGTGTCGCCTCCATGAATTTATCGTCTTTTGTGACGAACATGTCTATGGTGACGAAGAGCTGTTTCTCAATTACCGGAGAATCAGTCGAAGGCATCTGAAGTTCTCTGCCAATTACGAATTAGCAAAATGCCAAAGAAGCGTCTACCGCGGCGCAGTCGTATGCGCTTTAATTGAAGCAACGACGATCAAATTGCCGATTTTGTTGCGCCGGTCTGTTTCCCGTGCTGTACAGAAAAAATGGTGCATGATGCGTTCCGATGCGACGCGATGCAACAGCTCTTGATCAAACGACGCCGTCAAGCGAAAAATTTGCGGACGAAAGACTTCAAAGCGAGGTTTTGGTCGACGCAGTCAAATCATTCCGGGAGGTAACGCAAGGTGTGCGAAGAGGAACGTCAAACGTCCAAATTTTACATGGGGTCGCCGCGTCGGTGTAGCACGCATCCTTTCATTTGGCACGAGAACCTATTCGTTAACACACTAGTCGGTACACACGCAGAAATTTTGTTGCATTTATTAGCACTGCGCGTTCGATCAGAATCTCTTTCGAAATCTGCCATTTTGAACTTGACGCAATATCTTCTCCTTCTTTTCCTCTCTCCCTCCTTCTCTTCTCTATGTCAATATTGTAAAATAGAAGTTTACAAAAAGATTCAAGTGCCTACATAATTTTTTTTAGATCTGAAAACATAAAAGTTGTATATACAAGTACACATCTGTTTTGCTTATAATTTTGCATTAATTATCTCGAGAGGGTATTTATTTATCGCCGACGTGCGCAAATAAATTGAACTTTCGACGTTAAACACGTATTGTTCGATGTATGGCGTGGAGACCACGATGGTGGAAATATCTGCATTTAAAACTGAAGCGAAATTGCCATGGCGACGGAAAGCGTACGACCAGGAGAAGCCTTTCAATGTTGAATGTTTTGCAAGCACTTGAGAAACCAATCAGCTACTGCCGCCCGCCAACGTCGTTCTCTCTCTTCCTGCGCGCTCGCCCGTTCTGGATGTGCACGAATCTTCTGATCTCGGTTAGCAAATTTACGACATAGCCGAGTTGGATGGTGCGTCGGTTCCTCGTCGAGAGAGCGCGCGCGCGCGCTGGTTTCTGCTCGCTCTAAAGTGAGCCGTACTTAATTAATCCAACATGCGCGCCGCCCAGCTTCTCTCAACCTTTCATTTCCCCTTATTCCCCGCGCACCATATGCCACCCTATATCTTATTGCTCTGATATTGAGAGCCTTCGTTACAAAATTATTCATTGATTTATGGTAATAGGATTACGATAAATGATTACATACATCACAGATACATATAAAATAACATTTTAAAATAAATAATATTTATATACAAGAGCTTCTCTCCTTCTCCCTGCACAAATAAACTATATAGTATATTCTAATATTCACTTTTTTTTCTTTTATATTTTGTTTTTTGTTAATATAGGCGCATATACGTTCTCGATTCGATCGTATTAACTAAATCTGTAATCGCGCAGATTGGCATCAATTTAATCGAAGATGCGGAAGAGTACTCCCCGAGTCGAATATATACGTGCCGAGTACATAGAAACTAGAGTTCTCTATAATTCAATTAGGCAATCCGAGGAAACCGATTGTAACAGAGTCACCATTATGCGATAATGTTTACGAACTAAGTCACAGAGGAGCGGATCTATCGATTTCCATTGGCAAAAGCAGAGAATCTTCTCTTTTATTAAGTATTTGCGATAAGCAATCGCTCCGCAAAATGGTTTCACGGTCGCACAGATTGACCCGCCATCACCCGGATTTGTCGATCTAGCACAGCGAGCAGAAAATTGACAATAATCAATTTTCTATCGTCATAACGGATTGTAAGTCAAGTAAATCGATAATCCGCAGCAACTGTAAAATGATCCGAAATTCGTGCGCACGCAGGAGATTGTTTTATTTTCATCGCTTTTATATTCAGCGTTCAGACGCGCCCGTGATGATTAACCAACATCGGGGCCGCGTAACGTTCTCGGTTTTATGACGATATTCACAAGTCGCATATCATTTCTGACGGGAAAAAGTTACTTTAAAACGCTTAAATTATATTATTTGAAACACTGAAATTATACGTTAGTTAGAAACATATATTGATGATTGATTGATTTTTCCGCAAATTCAATGAAGAAATTGCAAATGTATCAATATAATGAATTTTACTGTTGATATTTATATAAAGCTCGAACATTACATTGATATACTAACTGATTTGATATTTAACTGGAAAATCGCGTTTGTTTTTGTTTGGAATTGCAGTTCTTTTGTATGAACCACTGAACTGTCAATCTTTTTTCCATTCTCTCTCTTTCTCTCTCTATCCCAATACGGCAAATTAAGTGCGGAAACGAATTGCCCTATCGCAATACAAATGGAGCAAAAGAGCGAAAGAGAAGCAGGGGAGTATAATTTCGTTTGCACGGTGATGGTAAAGAATGGCGGAACCCGTTGCATGCAATTGCGTAGACTGGTTTATCGATTGGACGAGCGAAATTCACGTCGTCGGACCGGAAGCCACGCATAAATCGGGTTTATACCGACAGTAAAATCCCACTTGCGTATATCAAAGTAACAGAGTAACACGATAAAATTGGGGTCGGTATAAACTGTCGCCGATATGAAATTGACGTCATTAAATCACCAGATTTGCTGGATTGGCAGTGAATTACTTTAGTTTTAACGATTAAACGCTTCGGAACATCGCGTGGGACAAAACGAGAGGATTTTAACTCGGAGAGAAGGGTGGCCGCGTGCGCGGTTTCACTTCGCTAACTGTACATCGCCCGCGGATATTTCGCATCGATAGTGATGAAAATAAATCTCGTCGGCGTTATCTACTTCCGATACGTCGGTGATTCTGAAAACGTATTCTGCGCGTGCCCTTTGGCAGTAATTTTGTTCACGTATGTACAAACCACGCGCGAGTTTTCATATTTCCGCATCTACTTTGAATGAATGCAATCGCGATAAATTGTCAAGTAGAATATACATTCTAGTGCGAATGTACGTGGCCTATTCTCTGTTAATCGATCGGATTATCGAATCATAGTTGCCGCGCAATATCTAATAAAATACCGTGAGACAAAATCATATTTTTGCACTTATATTGTGAATGGACGGTAATATTATATCTCTTGAATTCACACGATTGGTGCATCATCACGGAGTACACTGTGTTTCATGTCGTGTAATTATTGTAAATTAGCTTTCTTAGAGCAGTCTTCAGAAGAAACGTTGAAGTTTCAATAAATTAGAGAGAGAGACTTACCAACGAAAACATTCTACTTTTCGACGTTGTCACGTACACCACGATTGTGTACTCGGCCTAACTAGTCGAACTTTCTTGATTACCAGATACGCGATGGATTAAATATTCATGATGCTTTTACGAGTCGCTCGACGACAAACCGAAGTATTCCGTTAATTAAACATTAAAATCAACCGCGCGTATGCGACGCGCAAAGCTTGCATGAAAATTTTCGTAAGAATAACCTCGCCCACGTCCGCGTCTGAAACAATATTCTCCAAGAGAAAAAAATAACTCGACAGTTGAACGATTTAAATGTTATTTTATTCGGGTAAAGCCAGAAGATCGCTTGCGTTGCGAATAATTTACTCGCGAAACTACTCGAGGGGACCATTGCCACAGGTACGAGACCGTAGACGCAATTCCCTTCGAGACTCAACCGACCATTGTGTTAGAGAGCGGGTTGTAGATTATAGTGCGAGTTACCCAAAGTCAAAGCCCACATCCCAAACTACATTGCCGAAACTCACCAGTCTCACTCTCATGGACAATATGCCACCCTACGAATAACGTCAAGTCTGAAAAGCTTGTCGGTTCTGTCCGAATTCGAGTTTCTCTTACTTGTAGGGATGCGTTCGTACAGCAGGTGGTCCATCGTGATGTCGATAATTTTCCTTTATTGTGTACTTTAATGAATTCGCAGTCCACCTACCCGAATTCAGTTTATTAGTTTGTATTTCCTTTTTCTTTGCAGTTTTTTGACTATTTGCGCGATATTACATTAAAAGTTCGAGAAATTAAAATCGGATGTCACGTTGATGACAATTCCGACAAAAATGATACTATTAGTGATAACTAATAGAGAGAGAGAGAGAGAGAGACAATTGTCAATTCTTCTCGGATTGTATACATTAAACTACCTATACGGTGTTTCTTGCTCTCGGTAACAAATGCCAATTACGAAGTCTGCATGGTGTGCGGTTTACGTGTCGGGCGGTCGACGAGAAGCAACCGGTACGTTAATCTGTCGATCGCAGATCGTTCCGTTCTGGAGGAAAGAGAAGAGAAGAGAAAGAGAGAGAGAGAGAGAGAGAGAGAGAGAGAGAGAGAGAGAGAACGACGGAAACAGAAAGCAAAATCTTCGTGCCGACCTAACCCAATCCCGCGGAAGATTGCAGAATTCGCTTATGGTGAGTCACGCGATTCGTCGATGGAAATCGCCCGGGGATAATACTATTAAGTGCCGTTTTCTCGAACAGGGCGATTAAGCGAGGATTTTTCTGCACTGAACATAGATAATGCGCTGCACGATGTTCTCCGGAGAATTTTAATAGAACGACGGGAGTCGCGTTCATCGCGTATCTCGCGCACACTATTTTCCTATGTCAAACATGATGCTGAGATGTCCTTTACCATCTCTTTTTCACAAAATGAAGAAAAACAAAACAAACGAGAGTAAATGAGTGAGTGAGTGAGTGAGAGAGAGAGAGAGAGAGAGAGAGAGAAAGCACAACGACGACAAGTCTAATCATACAAAGATACAAATTTTCACAAACTACAATACAGTTTTCTGCGAACTGGATGATCAGTTGTAAGAAATCTGATTTTTTATCTGACATCGTGCCGCGGTGCCGTTAATTATATCAATTAGATGAGATCGACATATTTCGATGCAGTCTCGTGAGCAAACGAGTAGTACAAAAAACATAGAGAATAAAAAAGAGAAAAAGAGAGAAAGAATAAAGAGCGGTTGCGCACACGATTTTGTGCGACGTCGCATCTCGACAATGTGTATCTGCTCGCACGCGAGGCACGAAACTTCTGTGATTTTTTTTCGGAGAACAAAGCGCTCTTTCCGCAGCGTGTTGTGTTTCATGAACAAGAACGCGGAGAGAGCTGTGTGTGCGGTTCACAGAAAAACGTCGATGTCGCAAATAGAAACTTCAACGCGGGGCAAGCTAATAACATCGTTTAATTTGGAAATAAATTTGGATCGTACCAGGAGAAAGCGAAATTACTCAGAGAATTATTCGTCAGAATTTTGCGTAATAAATGTCTTCCTCTATTCATTTCAAAATTAACAAAAAAAAAGTATAATAAACATCGCTTATTTGTCGATGTAACTATGTTTGATTCAAGAGTCGTTATATGTCGTTGCACAAAATCGTTGTCTGATCATTTGAGAGCGTAAGCTTTGAAATCATCATTTGTTTATATAAAATTTGAAACAAATTCGCGAAAGTTTCATCGCCCATTAGAAATCGATGCTTGGCGTCGAATAATCTCTCCATTCTTACACGCAACTAATATATCACAATGTTTCGAAAAAATCGGGATTCCAGAGATTCGAGCGAGCAAAATGTGAGCAAAATGTGCAGATTATGCGATAGTTCAGATAAAGAGAGAGAAACAGCATTACATAACGCGCAACGAACGTGCAGCACGTTTTAACATTTTTTCCGGTTGATTGCGAAATTTGGCGAGAAGTGACATGAAATAAACGCGCGAAACTCACGTTGAAGAAATAAAAGGAATTTTTGTTCACATGCGTGTCGCAAAGTCCATTTTAACATTTCCATTTAAGAATGTAAACTGCTACGTGGCTCGTCCAAAGTGACATTAAAGTTATCGGAGTTGTAACAACAAAAGTGGTGCAAAAATAGAACAGGAAGATACATGAAACTATTGTTTAAATCGACAACAGCGCAGTTTTTTTTTCTGGCAAGGAAATCTCACGCAAATGTATGCCGCACTTCGGCCTCTTATCAAACAATATAAATCTTATCGGTATTAAAATCGTTGTATATTGCTGACAATAAGCTTACTTCCAAAACGTCTGTCAATTCCAGCAAGAATTACGTTGTAAAAGAGAACGTTGTGCTTCTCCTTATTCGCTTTCTCATTTTTTGCCTCACACGTGAAAATCGACATAAAGTCGCGCCCTTCAGAAACGAGTTGGTTGTGTAGACACATACCTTGGCATACATGATATGTACATATATACATATATATATATATATATGTACATGTGTGTGTGTGTGTAACGCGCGCGGATCGATAAACTTGCACGTCGCGACTTACGGGCCGCGTCTCCGTTGTACCCGTCATCCTCGTTCTCGTTGTCGTGGTCGGTGAGAGCTTTTCAGCCGAACGCTGCACGCGGTATTATATTGTGTGTGCGACAGCCTCGCCGGCGCCGTCGGCAAACGTACGCGTACATCAGATCGCGCGCACGTCTGCGCACGGAATTCCACCGAATCAGAAAATAATCATCTCCTGCCTCGGTCTCACGCGCGAGCGAGAGATGGTCTCACGTTTTCTCATCGAGACAGAAGAGAGAGAAGGTCCTCGGGTACAATTTTCACCGCGATATTAAAAATCCGAGCACGTTGCAATTCCCGTCCCGAGGATGTCGTCCGCGAGAAGCTGGTTAGCGATTTTTCTTTATATCCGAGTTCTATCTGCAGATATGTATCCTCTCTTGCGCGTGCGCCGGTTGACTATCCCAAACGACAAAGGCATATTCGGCACAAATATTACGAAAGAACTCATTGTCGCCGTTGTCGTAATTTGTGTGTATCCCGCGACGGGCACAAACAAAAGCTTGTTATTAATCGCGCGGATTCTCATGTATTTATTCACTTCGGAATAATTCTCAAAGTGGTTTTTATTTGGTCGCAAAACTGAGGATTTACGCGTCTCCTAATTAGATCAATGCTCGCTCAAGGAAGGTGTTCTGATTATTAGGACGGAAGTTATTGTTTCAATATTTGATAAATGATTTATCTATCTGTGTAACATATTATATAGGTATAACACATCAGAGATCATTGAAATAACGCGTTAGTAAGCGTAAATATACTGTTATACAATATACAACTATGTAAACTATGTTATACTTCACAATCTCTTTCACTCTCTCTTTTTCTCTCTGGAAATAAAACAATACAGTTTGGACAAATCCAATTTATTATCAGAGTGGAAACATTTTACACGTAGCACAGGCAAGTAAAAATTTCTATTATTTCTTACACAGCTGAAATCGCAACAAATAGCGATGTATCAAACATATTTTACATATATAAAAATATTATATATGTAATTATAAAAAGACGACGTTGTTTAATTGCTAGTGTCGACTCGTTTGCAGCTTGATTTTGCGGATGAAGTTTTACACAGTAGTAACAACAACTCCACCGTAGAGAAAAGAACGCGCTCGAGAAATGTGTGTGATCGCGTCTTAACATCGCCAGCAGACCTCAAGGAGGCCGGCAGTTTCTTCTCTATTTTATACTTTTACGACGGAGGGCGCGACTATTCCAATAATCGTAAAAATGAGGCAACGTCTCGGAATAGCGCCGCGAGCCAAGATACGCGTCATTAGGCGTGCAGCAGCATTCGCGAAGTTAGGAGAAAGAGTCGCGGGGTATAAGCCGTGCCGAGTAACGGCCGGTCGTAACGATAACCGTATCACGGACTAAACTCGAGTTCTCTGAGCGCGAGTACGCGAAATGAAAGCACAAAAAAAGCAAATACGGAAAGGAGAAATCTCTGAATTGTCATAGTATTGCGACGCATATTATTATTACGCATTAATTGCGTGTATATTAATTATTTGTTACATGTTTATGTAAATATATATATATATATATATATATATATATATATATTTATAAGCATTTTTTGTTATTTGTGCGCAAGACTGTTTAATTGACGGCCGGTGTTATTCCGAAACCACGTAATCAAACTTAACGATGCCAAAATAAATAGCGAGCTTCGTCGCTGAGGGAGAGCATCGTGTTCTCGTAACTCTCCGTAATTACGTGCGATCACGGAAACTCAATAAAATGAGAGCGCTATATGTATATATATGGAGAATATGGAAAATGCTTAATTGAAGCTGTGCTCGGTGTACGAGAGCGAGACGATCAAGCGACGACGCGCACATCTCACGCCGGACGGGTCTCTCTAGCTTTCTTCTGACGGATTCTTAAATCTTTTGCGAATTACGTGACACGAATCGTTTACGCAGGCAAGAGAGACACGACGCTCGTGTCGCACTGCAACACGCCTGATTTCGCATCCGAGTCGCGCCGCGCGCCGACCGTTTGGCTCCTTCTTCTCTTCGCATCAGTCAATCTTCTCTTTTACTGGCACGGACATGTAAGTGGTAGAATTGCGCTTCCGGGATACTCTTTGATGTCCGTCGCTCTCGATCGGTGCAGCGGCTCGATTGGTCGAACGCCCGTGAATTCTGCCAAGAGAATTCCGATGAGAGAGTGAGAAACGGAAGTCAAGAGGCCGAGTAAGTGTTCTCGTATTGGAAATTCAGCGCGTTACTCTAAAGAAAGAAAACGTTAGAGTGTGAACTCGAATGGGACGTGTGCGACACACCCTAATGTTTTTTAATTCCATAGGCTTAGATATAGGAATAATCACCCGAGTGAAAGACGCGACGAACGAGAGCTGATAAATATATTCCGATGTCCACGTAGCTGAGCAATCTCTGCAATTTTAATTCTCTCATTGACAATGTCGGTTCTTTATCTTCTATTATGCTCTTCTCCCTTCTCTCATCCTTATTCTTCTTGTCTTGACATAATAGAAGTGAGTAATATCATATATATAAATCATTTAAAGTTCGTAATAAAATCACTTCTTGGTAGCAAGTTTAGCAAACGTGCGATAATGGCATTTTGTTATGTGCAATCAATTGCAGATTTAAGTGTCGTTAACTTTTAACGTCTTATCTCGCGCGGCGCCGAGCCTTATCAAGTTTAAATAGTAGTTTCGCGTAAAGTTTGTTACATATGAAAAAGTAAGACAGACGATCAATAAATACATGAAGGAATGTAAAGGAGATATGTTTGGCAACACAAGAAAGTAAATGACAAAGTGGACATTAATAGCTTTAATTACGAAAGCCAGTCGAATTGCAAGTGAGATCTGTGCAATCTGTTTTAAACATATGTTCACAGTGAACAATTTCTAATTGAGTTACATTTGTATATATTTAAAATAAAATAAAAAGTTGTATGTATTTAAAATAAAATAAAAAGACAAAAAGAGGTTATTTTTCTACGAAATGTTATCTACTCTTTTTGCATTGCACTTGTGTGCAATTTCTACGCAATTAACGCTCTTCCGAATATACACGCGCTAATTGTCTGCAAGATATCGCAAGATAAACGCGACTCTTAATGGATATTTTCTTGTCAATTGAATAATCAATTGTAGGTAAATAAATAAATAAAAGCAGGTTTATAAATTGACATTGTGTCAAAGCAAATTGTTTGCGATAAAACAGTCCGATCATTATACGAGCGACCTATCTTACATAAGAGATATTCTATCGATTTTTTTTTAATGCTGCGAAAATCTCGGACGATCATTTCCGCTCAAATTTTTGCTTTTTCTCGTCTGCTTGTTACTCCGACAAAATCCGTTATTCTGTTGCTGCAACAGCTGAAACTCGTTAAATGTATTTTGAGCGGCCGTGTAATAACAGTCAATGTTATTGTGCTGCACTGTTGTGAAAACGTTCGGAGCATGTACTGAACTAAAATTACTTGCGTAACCTTGACAAAAAATTCTACCTTGCTTGATTTTGTTCTCAGCGCACGTAAATGTGAATCTACTTACAAACATGAATTTCTTTATACTAGACATCTATACTGCTCGTATTAATCCTTCGTCTATAGACTATATTTTCCATACTTACTCAAAAATTGCGCATCGACGTTTCTAGAAAAAATAATTTTTTTTTTAAACGCTTATATCTTTGAAACTATTGGAGATTTTTTCAATTTGTTTTTTTTTATTGACGCAGAATCGTTTAAACTTTTGATAAAAAAAAAAAAAAAGAAATTGAACAAATATTGATTTTTCGTGAAGATATTCGATCTTAAAGTTACGTGAGTCTCACAGATTCAGTCTACGGTTCTCATAGGTTTTTTTAAGTTCACAGTCAAAGGGTTGATTTAGTAGAAATAACACGTAAATTTGTAAAAAGATTTACATACATGTTACTCTGTTAATTAAACACTGTATTAAATTAAATGTATGTAAACTATTATTATTACTATTATTATTTTAATCTGCATTTGTCTCAAATCTAATTGGAATCCAATCAGATTTCTGAAAGAAATTTTAGAATCTCTCATTGGATAACTTTAATTAGTGTTTAATGTTGTCTTTGGTATTAGACTAAAAAAGCCATCATTTTTCTATTTCTGACAAAACGGAAGTCCTCGTATCAATTGCAAATGAGTCACTTTATCTATACACACATTCAACGTCGAGATATTCCGTCCAGATATCTTTCAGTTCTTATCTGACGAAGTGTTTTCAACTTAGGATATATTATAACGTATATTATAATATATACACACGTCCTGTTCCCGAAACGAGTCTCGTATATCGAAGTGCATCATTAACGCGTACTTGATGTAAAATAAAGCCCTATGGACGCGTACCGACATTTATTCGAGAGCGCGGGTATCGTTTCTGTAACGAAGGGTGCGGCGAATGTGGGCCTCCTTGAGCCGCCTTGAGAGAGGCAACTAACGAGGCTATCAGAAGAGACGATCTTACGTTTCTCATCCCTTTTTTCTTTTTCCCTCTTCGTGTCTCTTCTCCTTTCTCAGCGAGGACGGGTATAATTCTGATTTATTACGACGAATTAATAATGCAAGACACACACACACACACACACACATATATATATATATATATATATATATATATATATTTTGTAAGATATCGAGTAGTTATTCGTTTCTGCCACAATGTATCGAAAGAAATTAACATGATGATTCTCAAGATAAAGTAAAGCCACTTTTACTAATCGGAATCAATATCGAAATCGATTGGTATAACTTTGCGTCTCGTAGCGATAATGTGTGATAATAAATTACGCGCTATAAAACATTAAAAAAAAGTGGTTTGTTACATCATCGATTAAATATCAGATCAAATCACATTTGTTATAAAGCATTGTTATCGTACAATATCTGACATTACTTATGTACATTCCTTTTAAAACATTTGCTCACGTCACTTGTTTATGTAAATAACGAACATTACTATTGCAGATATTTTTTGTTGCCTAAGATTGTCATGTAATTATTTTACATTATGATCGTATAAAAGCAGTTCTCTTTGTAAAGCAGCAGCTTATTTTTGTCCAAGAACATGATTACGCCAGATTTAGTCAATATGGATTACGGTCTTTGAGAATTGGTCAGAAAATCGAAATATGACACGCGGAGAAGAGTTGAGAATTTGAATACAAGAAAACACAGCGAGAGATAGGGAACATATGATTTATGTGACAAGTATTACGCGTGGGTGCGATGTATGTATATTGAAAAATCAAACTTATATTTTCTTCCTCTCTTTCTCTCAGACGATGTTTGTTTTATGTGCAACGAGTGATAGAACGGTATGTATGTACATATAACACAAACAGCGAGGTAGAAACGTAAAATTGCTAAACCTTTGTTGCATCTGGTCATTATTTAAAAATACAAATAAAACAAAGAAATAAAATAATTTAGTTCCACTTTTGAATTTAAAATTATAATTATAAAAAATACAGTTAATTATATAAGTATATACACACACATGTATGTATGTATATCAAGTTTTATACTTAATGACCCAATAAAAAATACTTAAATTGGAATAATGTTGTATAGAACACCGCGAGATTGCAATGGACGAATATTGAGTTACATCGGATAAACATACACATGTGAAAAACACTCGAAGAAAAAGGAATAAAAGCTTTCTTTGAACAACATCGTTAAACGAGTTGTATTTGTTCTCTTCGCAATTCTCCGCGTAGGAAATCTACGAGAAGCGCCGTCTAAAATTCCATAGATACTAGCAAGACTACAAATTGTGTTAACCTTTTTTGGCCTCGCCATCCGTTGCCCATCTTAAATTCAGAGCATGTAATGCCGCACTGGGGAGAAAAGCAGGCAGCGCGTCTTTAAACCTAAGACCAAAGGTAGAAACCTCGTAGCAAAACCTTTCGCCAATTCTCTCTAGTCACGAAATAATATTTTCTTAATACAAGCATTGTTGTATTGGTTTTGAGACTAACATTGTGAAGTACTAACATTGCGAATCGAAAAAGTACACAAAAATATACGTGTGACCGATAAAAAATTGTAATTTTGTGTGTAAAATTTATTACTGAAGATTACACGCAAGAATAGATACACGAAAATGAGCAAAGTTGAGAATTATAAAATGAAAAAACCTGGCTCATATATATAATTAAATAAAAGGTGAACCACAGAATAGAATAAAAAACGTGCATTACATATTCTTTATGATAGACACGTGTGTGTCATAAGTTAATATTTAAGAGAGCTATTAAATCACTTCATTCATTTAAAAGTCACTACAATAATTTTATTTTTTAATTACATCTCTTTTGAGATGTTCTTTTTTTTCTTAAATTAAACTATATGCGGAACGTGTAAACCGATCGCGTTATCGAGTTGATATAAACGATATTTGCGATCCTCTCCTCACGGTATATCACTGTACCGAAAAGACTGCCTTGTAATCGATCTCTCATCTTGGGATTTTTGTGCATATATATGTACCATTGATCATGGATTTTCCTACCCCTATTCTGTCCTCCGGATACGCGTGCAAATAACGCACGAGGAGAGTAACCTACAAATATTCGGCCGCGTATACGCCGGTATTCGTCGTTTAAATATCGCCGTCGCGTGCGCGTCACTCCAATAAAGCCCCGCGGGAATTTTCGGACGGAAGCGCTTACAGCGTCTCGCAAAACGCGATTCCACCATCGCATCGGCTCCGCCGCACCCGCTGGGGGATCCGGTCCTTTCATTCTGGATCTCGTTAGTACGATTGTAAACAAAATCTCGACCGTAAACAAACGCGTGGAATTACAAGCGACGCGGTTTCGGTAAACGCTAAATGCCCACCGCGAGACCATTGGCGATTCCGTTTAATGTGTCATGCTGGGTTTTGACCGCGACAGAGAGAGAGAGAGAGAGAGAGAGAGAGAGAAAAGAAGGAAAGGAAATAAAAATAGCGAGGCGCGCACGCAGGTAAACTGTTTGCCCGCAGCGGCAACCGCGGCTGTTTAGATTTAGGAGATATAACTCGATAATCTATAGATCACTATAAGTATTTTTGCTGTGCGCAGGCGAATGAACCTAACGCACTAACAAAATCACTATAGACGACAAGTTATTCCAATCAATTCGATCAATCTATCTAATTGTTCAAATTGTCAGAATATTTTACAGCGAGGAAAGATTGCGGTTTTGTTTGCCGACACACGTGGATATCGTAATTGATTCACACACACACACGCGCGCGCATGCATGCATATTATCAAATACATATATTGTGAGAAAAATATAACAGATGAATTTATTTCTCTTTTATGCCAAATCCTTCGGTATAAAAGTTTCAAACGTACCGCACGTAACCGCGACAATTGAACGCGACGATTTATACACGTAGGCAGAGACGAATGTGTATCTATTGAACGATTCAAAGCGGATCATCAAAGCCGCGTGGGCGATAATTTTGCGCGCCGCGTAGCGCAATTATCAGCGTCAGCGAAATACGTGATGCTAATGGTTATAATCCCGTTGTCGCTACGTTTGATAGTCACGTCAGTCACGCGTAACAGAACCCTAATTCCATAATATGCACAACCGCGCCTATGTGACATGTACAAATGTCTCATACAAATGGCACAGATGTACGGCGGCGCCCGATTCGAATAATTTAAAAATATTTACACCCATTTTCGTCTTACGCGTGGATTTTTTTGGCACGCGTTTCAATAACTTGTTTATAAAGCATCACATTTTTTCACGATCATTTTTTCTCGGTCATTCAGATTATACTTTAACACATATGTGCTAACATATTTGCAGGTAATATGTCATTTTTTTCTATTACACGTACCATTTTTACCTAAAACTGCAGCACGTGACGTCATTTAAAAAAAAAAACAGAAAATAAACAAAAAAAACGACACCATCTCTCTCTCATTAAAACTACTGAGAATAAAAATACTTATTTTTCATTATTATCTAAAATCTGTGATTTAAGTACCTAAACGTATTTCTCCTAATGTGACTTCCAAAAAAAACACTTCATGTTCAAGCATCTTACGTAATTAAACCGGAAAAAACTTCCATGTTTTTTTGCTCGTTTCTCCTATGCACATACTTGGAGGTTGATGTGCATTCAAATTATTTCGTAAAATATCGCGCTTTTGACCGAATCTCGCGTATGTCCGCCACCGGTAGGATTACAGACGGCAGTTTGTTAAATTAACTCGTCGTTACGTTTTTTAATGATCGCCGATGTATCTCCGGGAATGCGTCCAAACCTCTGGAACGATTAACAAAAATATAAAACTTGCGTGATTGCTGCCATACTTGAAAATCGTGATGCTCGTTCTCTTGCTCTTTGCTCGTTCTCTTGTTTGCATTATCGATCTAGTACGCCGCTAATCGCTTTGGTCCAACTGTTGCAACGTTTGACTGACAAGTTGTAGTTTCTGCGGTCGTTAATGTGTTAGCATGTAGCCGGACACAGTCATGGTAGCATATAGAATGCACAAAGAGTTTAAATTCGCGAAAAATATATATATATATATAAAGCTTGAAGTTATCGGAAATAATTATCTACTGAAAAATGGAGAGCAAACAGATAGAGCAAACAGATTTAGCAAAATTATACATAAACTTTTCATTTTTTTCTTTAACTTTATATTATTTGTTTCTTTAATTATAGTTGCACACACAGAAATCACAAAGGCGTTACACTTAGTTGTACAAGAGAAGATACATGCATTACTTAATATCTGCTAAATCGTGTATACTCGTTGCACAAAAGAAAGAAAAAAATTCATCATATAAAATTTTACCAATGAATTATCGATAATCAAAGCGTCTGCGTTTTGCATTAAATTAAACAGAACAAAAAATGCGCGTTTCAGAATGGAAAGGTATTCATACGGTGGCAATAATCGTCCTGGTACTTTCCAACGAGCGCCGATGGCCGGTGTAAAATAAAATATAAAAAAAGGAGAAAAAAGGAAGGAAGAGAAAAGCGCGAAAATTTCAATGCGCACAAAAGTCGCAAATTACTTTCCGGCCATTACCAAAGTCCATTCACGCCTTTTCTGTCTCTCTCTCTCTCTCTCTCTCTCTCTCTCTTTCTCTCTCCGCACTCTCTTCGCAGTTCGCAATTCGCAATCTGCCATATGGCTATACGCATACGGATTATTCCTTCGGTCGATAGGGAACACGGCCACGCAAAATTACAAAGCCTGTAGAGTCCGAGGCACAAAGATACTCATGCCGCCGTCGCTGCCAGCCATGACAATGACGACGAAGTGACATCAATAAAGCGATAACGACAATGTATCGATGTGCGTTGTGAGGAATATCAACTTCGTGCACGATTCATATATTTATTATTAGCAACAATTTGATAATCTCTTGAGAAGATGAAACTAAGTATCAAAGCAAATGCGATCCAAAAAACAGATTGTTTGTGTGTGTTTTCTTAAACAGAAAACACACTGTGTTTGTACGTGCTGTTAATTTTTTGTTTTATCTATGCATTAGTTGTGTACACTAAAGAAGAAAAAAAGGATCAAAACCTTTGTATTGGATTTTATATTCAATAAAAAAGACACACGTACAATCTGTATTTTGATTCGCATTTGTACTTTGATATTTTATTCATTTAGTATTAGTTTCCAATGCGATTAATGAGTCCAGCCAGCATAGATTTGTCGTTCTTCTTTTTTCTCTGTCATTCTTTCGAGTCTTTTTGGCCGCAACGCATCTCCGACGTGAGAAAAGCGCGACGAGAAGGGAAGCTGTATCGATTGGAAGCTTTGCGCCAGGGAGAGAGAGACGCCCCGGCTTCGACGACCCTCTCTTGCAACTCTCTGACGAAGGAGTAGGTTGTGTCGCGCGCATGGTGTGTGCAACGCCAGTGGATTTTACTCCACGTGTTTCATCGTCGATAAGCACGAAGCCGCGTTTTGTCGGCCTCTAAGTCCAAATAGGCACTTCAGAGCAGTGCTCTAGCAGATTTGGAGATTGCGCTTGATTTGATCGTATTGCTGTGCGCGATACGAAGAAAAAGAACAAGAAGAGATGTGAAAGAGAGAAAGGAGGAGAGAGAAAGAGAGAGAGAGAGAGAGAGAGAGAGAGAGAGAGAGAGAGAGAGAGAGAGAGAGAGAGAGAGAGAGAGAGAGAGAGAGAGAGNAGAGAGAGAGAGAGAGAGAGAGAGAGAGAGAACTGGTCCGGCACGGCAATTTGCGATGGGATTTCGATGCACTGTACTCTGCAAATCCCATAGCGCCAGTCTGATGTGTTTTATGCGTGAGTGTTATTTACCTGCCGCGGCCTATAATGGAATGGATTCTCGTGTGTGTGAACGTTGTATTGTATGTCCTATGTTGAGTGCGCCCACATCGAAAAAATCTTGTCGCTATTGCGTATACGTTGTGCATTCAAGTTGTGTTCAGACATAAATAACGTGTAAGGTTTGTGTGTCAAAATTAAATTCCATTAAAATTGATTTAAAACATTAATTTAAAATTTTGTGTTCAGAGAGATAAATAATAAAAAATTGTGATAAATTTCTTATAGAAATTTTTTTATAAAAACTTAATTATTGAAATATTCATTAAAAATCTATATCTGCAAATTGATTCTATACTATTTTGTATAACGAGAGCAATTGCTAAATATTTTCATTTAGCGTATACCAAGTTTTAGAGACTTTTATATTCATACTTTATTTACTTAAGTAACTTCAAATTTTATTAACTTCGATTAAATTGCACGTTTCGAATTGTGAATAAAAACTTGTTACATAAATTGAAACTTAGCCGTCAGGAGAGTAACTCTGTTTCGATTGAACAGGTTAAAAATCGGCGTAAATGTATGTGAATATTTCGGCATTAATGCCGCATTACCTCGTTACAGCGGGTACGATGATAACGATTATTTACGTTTACGATACACCGGTGTACATCGTACGCTTGGTACACCGGAATTTACGGCTTTTGGTGTCCGTGTCGTATCAGCGGATTTGCAAAGATTTATCGCACGCCAAGATTTAGCCAAATTGAGTCCCTTTCTGGTATTTCGGAGATGTAATTTTGTTTGATGAAGCAAGAAAAATATATTGACACGAGATATATTTAACCACTCATTTAATAGACTATAGCAAACATTACCATTAAGATAATGTTGTCAGATTTAATATAAACGCGCGCGCACATCGTTCTGTTGAATTTCTTCTATTTGTGTGTAGTTGTTGGCAATCGTTTTATTTAAATATTAAAAATGTAATCCGCACACAGTTCTGTCAAACTAGCGTGTTCCGTTTCAATCTTATTACAGATTTAGTCAGGATGTATCACATATTTGTGATAAATACTCATCAGTGTGTATTCAAATGAACAAACAGCAAAATGAAGAAAACTAAGGTTTATTGATGAGAAAAACGTTTATATATTGCTCATGTTTTTCATAAATTAATTAGAAGAATCTCTTAAAACACGGAACACATAAAAATAAACTTCGTATTTGTTAAACAAATTAATTTGCAAAAGTTTCGACAAGACTTTATCGCGTGTGATTTGTATAATTTTGCATAGCATTTACAAATAAGAAATGATCAATTATTCTTTGCCTCTTGATGCGCGGTCACTATTACCTATCATTTACGCATTAATTAACATACGCATCTGTAATTATCCGTGGGTACCAATCAACTCAGCTAATTAACTGCTGCCGTACATGCACATAACGATTTATAGTGCAGAAACGCAACGGAGAGACGAGTATATGTAGCAACAATGGAACACGTATGAAATAAGTGAGATATATAGGTAATCAAACTCGCGTGTTTATACAATTGTTCCTTAATTTTAAATCAATTTTTTCAAACAAACATAATTAGTAAATTAAACATAATTTGATCGTTTTATTTTTTACTTTTTAAACTCTCAACGTTAATATTTCAACGTTACTAAGTTTTGTAAGCTAAATGTAATTGTGGTTATAAGTAAAGTTCATTAAATGATGCATGATTGTGTGTGTGTATTCTGTTGCTTATTAATCCTTTTAAAGTTTATTTTAAAAATAGTTTACATTATTAATCGTTTACAAATCGAAAACAGTCAATGCCTCGATATTTCGGTAGAAAAAAATTGATCATGATTAGTCACAAGAGTCGAACTTATATACGTAGTACAAATTATTCACCATTCTGCGCAGCACACGCTATCGTTCATATTAACGAGTGTCGAACTCGACAAAATGTTCGACAAGAACCATGTGCACAACTCCACAAAGAATAGCAGGAAAAGGAGAGACAGGTACACGATCATGCCTAAATATTTGCCAGGACAAATACAAATAGGAAGACAATAATGGTGCAAATGTCTTTACCCGGTTCATAAATGACGACTAACGGGCGCGTTAACTTTTACGTTATGGCATTATGCTAATTCACCATCCAATGGAATATTTTATCGTTATTACCTTAGAAGCATGTTCTCCGTATAACATAATTAACAGCAATTAGGTTGTTACGGCACAGCGTAATAAAACAACATTACGTATCAGTCCTTGTGGATTGATATGTAACATGTGTATGTATGTGTGTGAATACATATGTTACCGTCCCACATGTCACATTTCGCAAAATTTCACGCCATGCAACGGCCCGCATACGGATTTTGATTTACGCGCGCATACCATTTTGCTCTTTGAATTGTTTATAGGCTGCGTTTGGAAACACTACTCATGTGCACACGAGCGTCAATCTATCTTTGTTCTATATCTAATGAGCAATAAAGATAAAGTGCACACGAGTGGCGTTTCCGAACGCAACCATAATAGAAACGCCTAATAGCTTCTTCATTTACTGGCACGTATATGCGCGTGTGCGTTTAAATTAAATGTGCATAATGTGTGTGTTATTACTATCTTTTTTAGCGAACAAACAACGCGATTGAAATTAAGTTCAGTATCTTTTTTCGTGCTCTTCGGGTAGATAGATATACAAAACGTCCAGTTATAGTGTGCATCGCTATAATAAGACCGTGTATGATCTTCGATTCGGTGCTACACGAATACAATGAAAATATGCATAATAAAATTCTTTTTTTTGAAAAATTTTAAAAACCTATTACATTATATACAAGCTTTTTATACTAAATTAGACGAACAGAATAAAACCGAAAAGATATAGAATATGTTTACATAGCAGCTAACATATAATATAAGAAACGTATATTAATTATTATTGCGCGAAGATCAGCAGTCGCCGTGCCAGTCGCCTGCCTCCTCACGTTACGTTACACGAATTCCGATGATCCGTCAGGCGGCGTTAATCCGCTTACACGGACATGCGCGCGCAAGCGACTTTTACGTGAACCATAACATCGACCGCTCGTTATCTATCGGCGCGGCACACTGAACATCCGATTAATTAGCCCATGACAAGTATCTATACGTGCGAGGGCGTCATTGCCGGCTCGACGACCGGTCGATCGTCTAGACTGTCCGGACGCTAACAGGTAGCCCCCAGACCTATCGTGCCCTCCACAATACCCTGAGATTTGAGATCTGCATCAAGACCCGTCTCTCGGAACCCGTTATGGGGTTCTACGGTTGAGAAAGGATGATGTGAGACGAACGAAGGCAAAGAACGGACGAAAAAAAAGAAAACCCGGAAAAAAGACCGCAAAAAAGAGAAGATCTGCGTGACAGCATTCAAAGACGAGAACGTGCGAAAAAAGAAAATTGTAACGTTATTAACCATTTGATATCGGCCGAAAACGATAAGGTTGCGCTGTACCCAAAGGTTTTTAACGAGCACCTAGTTTTGTATACGACCGATTCGACGAACATGTACACACATGTTGCTGTGTACATACATAGATATACGAGTAGATATACCTCTTCGTTATTCTATATTCTCTTTCGTATTTCCTTTCCAAAAGAAAACAATCTTTTCTCAATCAATAGATTTATATTCCCTTTTGACGAGTTTTACATAACGAAGAAAGATAGAGGAGTGAAAGAAAGAGAGCTGAAAAATTTCTATGCGACCCGCCGTTTTTCAATTTTTTTTTCCACACTAGCTACATTTTATACCATTTTACGGCGAGAAAATTGCGTACATCGCAACACGCAATGCTGCTGTGAGATGCGTTTAAGCAGCGTGATTAAAAAAATTCATTTTTATTGGAGAACAGTGATAATTAGCAAATTTTATGATATAGCGGAAACCAGCGTTCGTTAGAAACTAGAATGGTTGTTTTTTTTTATCATTGCATTGTAAGACGTAAAAAAGAAAGAGAGAGAGAGAGAGAGAGAGAGAAAGATAGAGGAAAAGAAGAATATTTCCTGTCGCTCGTGTCAAGCGTGAGTGAGATGATGCATTTGACTTGAGTCGAGTACGCAATGCGCTTGATTGAACCTGTCAATTGAACGAGACATGTAGTTTAAGTGCCACATGTTAACGGCATGTTATACCTGTCATCTTACATTTGTCGTCTTTTCTTCATATTAAAAGCAATATATATTGTGACCCCATATCGTAATAAAAGATGGTATTTTTTGCAATACACCACCGCACAAGCTGATACGTACATATACATATGTTCGGTAAAAAGTTTATGACGTGATATAAAGTTCTAAACATTCAGATAAGACCAAAGTAATATTTGCTATAACATTATAAATTCCGATTTATTATATTTTTAAATTTAGACTCTCTTAAAATAGTCGTCTCTTTATGGAAGTGAATTTTACAAGACAAAGAAAAAAGAAGCAAAACTTGAAACCACTTTGGCATATGAATAGAAGTTAGGTTACTAAAATTAAAACGACCTATAGAGAACAGCACGGTTTTTTTTAACTCGTAACAAGAGATATGAAGGAGCCAATTTACTCTTCACTATACAACGCGATCGTACGAAAAATCATCAGTTTTCAAAATCAAGAGAAAGAATGTCGTAGATTCCTTTTTTTCTCTCCAGCGGATACAATAAATTCTCTCTTGACATTGCCGTTAGAGAAAAAAAGTGCATTTCTTTACCTTCTTCAGGAAAGGCCTTCTCTACCTTCTTCTTTCAAGAAAGAACACGAATTTCGCGGTACATAAAGCTTATGTCGTTTCTATCACTTGGGAGAGTCGCTCAAAAGGAGCGAGAAGCACGCTCAAATATGAGTTGTAACAAAAGTTTTCAGAGAGATCGTGGTTGAGTGACAACAAATCAGCGGCTATCTGGGATGGCAAGCAGACCGATTCTCGTCGGCTGGGTACAACGGAGAAACGAATGTGGTAATGCACTCTGACTCTAGAAGGAATGACGTTATTTTTATCCATCTTCGGCACAAGATAAGATCTTTAAAAACCATATGCGCCATATATATAGATAATAAAGTAAAACATGATTTGCTATATGGAAGTTTTAAGAGCTGTATCTGAAGATATATAAAAAAATTTACTAAAACTTTATTCACCGGAATTGTGTGTTCTACAAAAATTTAAAATTTTACTATATATACTAGAATTTTATTGAAAATATCTTAATTTTTGTTTCTCCGATTGAAATATAAAGCGCGAGAAACAAAAACCTACTATATATAATCTTAATGCTACGTGTGTAATTATAAGCACAGAGTGCGAGCGCACACGCGCGTGACTATACATGAACATATGCATGAACGCCGCGCGATCGAGACGTGTTTCCCACATCCGCGAATTCGAATATTTTTGTCACGGCTGAATTATTTGCTGAGCACGTGTGCATTCTTACCACAAGAGAGAAACACACTCTGACATTTTCTCTCTCTTTCTCCTTTTGTGTCCACCATGCGGATATAAATAAGATATCTGTGGTGCGTACGAAAGAAAGAGAGAGAGAGAGAGAAAGAGAGAGAGAAAGAGAGAGAGAGAGAGATTTTTATATGTATACATTAATTATTGTGCTTATGAAGAAAAAGAACAAGGATAGCGCAGTAACGCGCTGCGTTGATTTTTCTCTGTATAAATTTTTAGTTTTCGTAATTATATTGATAGTATCTTATGACTTTTATTGTATCGTGCGTGTTTTAGGCGCGAATTTTTTGTGAAATATATGTACTAATTCGCAAATGTGAGCGAGCGTGCATTTATGCGCACATATTTGCCCGTATTAAAAATTTACTTAACGAAGTGGACACATTTTAATTTCCGGACAGTGCGTTTCGGTTGGCGAGATTAAAAATTTTCGCGCCCGTCGTGCGCAACGACGCGCAAAATGCAGCATAATTGTTTGCTGTTACTCGTATATGAAAAAAAGAAAGAAAGGAAAATATAAAAAAAAAGAAAAAAATATGACTTTTATCGACGCGCACGTTTGCGGTGATTTAGAGACCGACATGGGATGAAATTGTGCAATTGATATCGTCGGAAAAATGGCTTAACAACGAATCGTGCACGACGAGCAAATGTATGAGGAGCAATCGATAAGTATCCGAAACAATGCAGCGACAGTATTATATTGCTGTTGTACAACTTTCATTTATTCCCGACTCTAAAAAAATCTCGATAGAAAAAAATTTTCAAGCAACAATGAAGATCATCAATGCCGTAAATGATTACTCTGGCGAAATGTCACACAAATATTACGTGCAATAATGAATCAATGTTTGACATTTGTTTTTCTGAAGAATGAAACTTGTCAGCAACAGCAATGTGATACTACTATCGCAATCTATATGTCGTTTCAAATACTTATTAATCGCTCCATGTATATAGTCGCGACGAGAGAAAGAAAGAACAGAATGAAAGAGAGAAATACGAACTTCTTTTGAACAAGCACACAGAAGCGTAGACAAAGTGAGGGGAAGCGTAACAGGAGATTGCATGTGTATTATGAGTACAAAAAGAAAAAAGGCGGAAAGAAAAGAAAGATAAAAGAAGGAAGAGAGAAAGTTCATCAAATCCTCTAAAGATATACACACATTGCTCTCGTAAAGTTTCGCAGTCCGTCTCCGCAAAACGACTGTTTACAGTGCAGGAGAAAGTCTCGCTCTGTATGTACACACATGCGCGCGCGCATACAAATACACACACACACACACACACACAGAAAGAGAGAAAGAGAGAGAGCTGGATTTCTACCAAATGTCTTTATTACCGCAATATGACACAAGTACGTTGCGTGTCACGCGGTGGAAATTGTTTTCTTCTCATTCTCCCGCGATCATAATCGTAAGAAAACTGCATTAGAGCGTTTCGCGAATACCATAGACAGAATTTCATTTTGTTGTATTCAATATGACGACACATTATCGCGCAGAGAGAAAATATTCGAGAATAAAATATGCGGACGCTGGCGTAAAGAACTTTGCATTTAGCCTTGATGCATTTTGAGGGTTGCGTACATAATGCCGCAAACTATCGTGTGGTAGCGGCTGCTTGTATTTCATAAGGACTCAGAATCCTATAGCAATCATCTACGTCGTAGGTTGTAAGCTATAACGTATAGAATAGCGAAATTATCTGGTAATCTAACCTAAGTAAATAATTTTAGAGTCTATTTCAAATATCTTGAAAGAGAGAGAGAAAGAGAGAGAGAGAGAGAGAGAGAGAGAGAGAGAGAGAGAGAGAGAGAGAGAGAGAGAGAGAGAGGGAGAGAGACAAAGAGAGGAATGACAAAATGTATAAAAAATGATCAGTACAGATCGCTAAATGTTTTTTCTCATTTTTCGCGAAAGAGCTATGAGTTCATTATCATTGCGCTATTTAAGGACTATCAGCGTTCCTTGCAATCTGCGCTAGTTTGACGATATTGATTTCGAAATAACACAGCTAGTCTCTCTTCTCTTAGCTTATGCTAAACTGCGGAACCGGCATTAATTGGATATCTTTAAGTTATCACCTTAGACGATAATTACCATTTACACAAAGCGTTTACACGCACGCAATACGTTGTCATGCGCGCGTAATGCATCAGACATAAGGACTTGTTTCGGTATGTTCATTCAGTGGTTATCGAATGTTTCAGGATTATCGGCTAATTATTGCGATGTATCTCGACGATATTAACGGTGATGAATCAGATATTGGCAAAACTTATTACTCATCGCAGTAATGTCCTGTATTGATCCATCAGCTTGTGCAAACCGCGTGCAAACCATATATTCGATGCGTAAAATCATTACGTATCCTCAAATTATAATATATTTACATATACGCACGTACACGTGCACATACATACGGACATTAAATATGTATTTCATCATCCGGTGTTTATTGATAAAATTGGTGAGTTCATGAATGCCGGTAAATCACGCTGGAGTCTGAGGATGGCGCGTGAGAGAATGAGTATATTTTTGTTTGTTGCGAGCAAGCAAAACAAACATCGCTAACTAGCGGAAGCATTTTCGTATTTCGTAATTCTCGTTACATAAATTGTACATATTGCGACATAGCTAAGCGATTGACAATTAAATGTTATGTCAAAATTGTCTCTTTTCAAAACATTTCACTTTTTACTCATTTTTCAGGACCACATGTTAGTTTCTATTTCTATAAAACTAATCTGTATTTGCTTTTTGTATGTTTATATCTACTGATTGTTAAACTTCCGTATAACCGGAAATCCTTCTGGCATAATGCATAACTGCATTAGAAAGCAAATAACGTCATGAATATTAATCTCATGAAAATTCATATGCTAATATTGCTGCGGCTGAACTTATAAGGATAGCCATATATGTGGCCTGTTGCCAGAAAACTTAGTAGTAGGAAAATAAAGTAAGACATATATGTAAAATTGTCAAACATATATGTAAAATTGTTCAAAGCACGTACTTTTAATTGTGAAAAACAGTAGGTAGAATAAAGTTGCTAAGACAATTGCAATTACTCGCTTTGTTGCGAAAATGTCTATTTACATTTTTTTATTAATTTTGTTTTTTCTAATTATTTTTTTATTATCGCACATGATTTACTTTTGATATCAATCGCATATTCTGCAAAAGTGTTATACATAAAAAAGATATGAGTAATTCGAGAATTGTAGTGCTTCTTTTTCGATCGAGCTATTGTCATAATTTGTCCAATGTGCTAAATTCTATATTCTTTAACTCTATTACGTAATCAAGTGAATAGTTCTTACATTTCTTGGTAACAATTTCCGTCAACTTTCCTCGGATTTAATTGTTCATCTACGATATCTGTATTTTCTCTCCCCGACAGTAAATTGAGTTTGTATCGCTTTCCGCATGTTTTAAGTGTTTGCATGAGCCTAACAAAATTCGCGAAAATCTTGATGCAACAATATAGCAATAAAGAAATCATGACAATATATTATGTCATTATTGCGTAACGTAATGTAAATTATATCGTAATCTCTCTTGTAAGATCGTATATTGAAGCTGAATATAAATTTCAAAAAGCTACGTATGTGTATTAAAATACGAATATCGAAAAAGTACAAGCTAAGTCAAATTTTGAACAAAGAAAATTAGATTTATTAATAAACTATTGTGCTCTATCAAAAAAAAAAAATAAAAAATAAAACTCAGTTGAACTAAGTAAAGAACGTATTTTTTTTCCAAAGTAACAGTATCGTGTAATAAAAGATAATATATTTATATTTACAAAGCAATGTTGTTTATCTATCACATTTTCGCCACGTTACACATATATACATGACTTCACAAGAGTTATCGCATTTGAACATTTTATGTGCAATATACGTGGAATTACGTGTATTGCGCGCGCACCGACGACGACAGTGCGTTGATATTGTTGCGAAGAAATCGCAGCTATTGCGTAGACAAAGTTTCTGTGTCAAACAACGAGAGAGCTCTTAAGATATAAAATAAATAAAATATAGATCGCGCGAAACAAAATGTAAAATATAATTTTCTGAAAAAATGATTTTGACGTCAAATGATGACATTTTTCCACGTGTTATTGGGTGGACAACTTGCTTTTCCGAGAGAACGAGTTCGTGGTCAGTGACTTAAATGCCAGCCATAACGAAAAGAAGCTAAATGGAAGCGGACAGAAACAGGTAACTGTCGCGGAATAGAACGAAACTGCAACAGAGTTAACTCATTCCCAACGTTCGTTTTTCAACGGAACGGTTTCTTTGGCACAATAAGAATGAATTTTTGTTGAAATGAGAGACGCGCGATATTCTAGAAGTAAAAACATTGTGCGGTGAACTTCCTCGGAAGAACTCCTTGGAGGGATTTACCTGCGGCGCGGTATACATATTCGTCTCGGACGACAATTGCAGGTACCATGGTATTCAGAAACTTTTACCAATAGCAATATTCGTTGCCACGTCGGTGAAAATTCGTTGCTGAGTCAGCCGTAAAATGGACTCGGGGCGGATGTACGGCAGCGGTAATGGCAACGTACCCATGCGCGAGAACGATGTGAACGCAATTTCGCGAAACGTCGCTAGAATTACTCGCGTGTCTCTCTCCTCATTTTCTTTTTTACGTTTCTTTTTTTTCCTTCTCTCTCCCTTTTCACCTTTTTGCGAAAGATACAAGTGACCACTTTTGCGTGCGCGTTATTCGCACCTTTCTTTTATTACCGCATCGCCCGATTGAAACACAGAATGCAATCGTTTTGCTCTTGACAAAGAATTGCCTTAGCCTGATATCCACTCATAGAGTAGCCTTATTATCATATATTAGGCGACTTTGCTGCGAAATAAAGCTACAATGTGCACATGTCTTTTCCGTAAGGTCGATATGTTTACACGATCGGAATCATATAAAAACGCAAAGACAAGTTGACTTTGCTTGTTTAAATAGTTCATTACAAGTTTTGCGCTTACCCTATAAGTACACAATATTCTTAGAATATTCTAGAATATTCTATGAATATTAATAGTACGTTTAATATTCCAAAAATGTGTTCAGAATATTACTTGATATGAAATAATACAATATTATGCGTTTATATAGGGTATTGTCTTTATAATCCGATCTCTTTCTTTCTTCCTCTCCCTCCCTCTTGTTTTATTTCAGTGGCTGGAAGTGCAAGTATCGAAAACAGTGTTTTCAATCAGATCAATTTTTACGACGTGCGTTATAAATATGAAAAGCTAGACCTTATATACAAACTGCTATCGAATGTTTTACGAGCATTTGACAAAAAGAGATTTATTATAGAGAAAAGATAAAAAAAACAAAGTTAACAAGATTCGAAGAAAATACATAGTACTCTTTGATATGAAAAAGTGTAAGCGTTTCCTTCTCTAAGTTGCTTACACAAAAAAGGAAATTCTGTAATTATATTAGGCAATGTGATAAAAGAAGATAATTAAATGTTAAACTGGTTCTATTGCGCTTTATTCCCTCTCACAAAGAGTTAAAGTCAATTCGCGCGCAACGCATTACGCCGATAATCGAATGACGACGCAGTCCACTAGAAAATTACGACAATTACAGAAATTACGGGAATTGAATGAACCACTTATTTCGAAAATGGCAAAAGCAGAGTGTGAAATTACAACGGAGTTAAACAATCTATAAATTAGCAAGATACGGACATATACAATATATGTGTGTGTACATACGCATATATCATATGTCATATAAGATAATTTATTAAATGTTATTTCATACAAATTTTAATCGAAAGTTCTATTTCACATACGTGTGCAATACATTTGTAACAAAAGTGTAACAAGATAATTCATCACTGTTATTTTTAAAATGTAAAAATGTGAAAGAATCTCGGTGTGCTTTATTTTCATTTCTTCGGTTCTTTGTCGATACGCTTTCATTTTGTAGCTTCAAGATCTACGCGAGTTATACGGAGATTGAAATAAACCTTCTCCAGGCTCAATGTTAGTCGTATCACCGATACGCGGTGCGTCTACAGAATATCCGCGAAAAGAAGATATATTCAAATATATGCAGGCTTTGTGCATGAAGTTCCGAGATGCAAATATTTATACTAGAGTAAATTTACAATCTGGCGTTAATTGTATTTTCTCGCAGTCAGGATTGAATACTAGGTAGCAAAATAGTAGCTATACTGTTTATATCTTGTCTCTTTTGAAATTATGCAAGATAGGTTTTCAAAAGGTAGTAAGAAATACACTTTACGTTCACGAGCTTTATTTTAAACTCGAAGAAAATAAATGATTTCTTATTTTTTAAAATTATTTATTGCTTTTTGTGCTGTTACATTTTTATTAAAATAATTATGTGTAATATGCAAGTGTAACAATTTTAGAATCATTTTATATAAGAGCAAAAAAGTACATAACGAGAAGAGAAACTTCACGATGCTTCTCGACACTTTAATAAGAATTGATAATCTTGTGAGAGCTCTAAGATAATATTGGGTATTTTACGGACAAGAGAAGTGCTTATATTGTTTGCAATTACATAGCCGCCGACTGGATGTATGCGCTTATAAAGTCAAACAAATTGTATTCTTGTCCAGAATCAAGAATCAATTTGATGCAATTACCGCGGTTGGCTATTGAAGAGTAATTACACGCGAGTCCCGACGATTACAAAACTTCTACTTATTATTAGTAAAAACAAACATTTTGTGGTGGCTTTATTCAAGTGCTGCTGACAAAATGTATGTACAAGCATAGTCATACTTAATGTGTATCATTCAGATATTATATACTTTCATGTAAACCGCGGTATGTCGAATTGTTTATTCACGACAATTCGTTCCGATCAGCTGTATACCTTTGTGTATTTTAAAACTAATTTTCTATTTACTTTTATTCTAATGATTATCTTCTGTTTTAATTGTGATTTACAAAAACCATAAGAGACATGATGGTTATGTAGCTGAAAGATTACAAAACATTAATATTATTTGATATTTACTTATAAAACTAAAGTTTTAAATCATTTTCTATAAGTTTGCAGACATGAAAAGAAAATTATGTAAAATTACAAAATAACAGGAGTATCTACCTACAAAAAAAAGACAAGTAAACACATCTGTTGCCTTAATTTGTTTACCAATAAGAAATTGTTTTGTGAAATGAAAAAAGAAAACGTTTCAAAAAGAGGATTTTTTTATTCTTTAAATACTTATGTACGGAAATGCAAGTCAGTCCTTTTGCTCTAGCACCAAGTAGACGTCACGACAACAAGGACACTTGTGACAGTAAAGCGCTACTCACCGATCACTGGAAAGCAATCTCCTTGAGAACAAACGTCTATGATCTCACACGTGGGTTCGAAAACGATCAGTTTCGCGATGCACAGTCACACTCGTGTCTCACTCATGTCCATTAGCTGTTCCGTTACGGATAAGAAGAATGCAACATATCATTGTGATTATATCGTACACTAACACTATCATTGACATTTATCACATAACGCGATTCCGATTTTGCAGTACCACGTAATCTTATCTTCTTGCCGTCGAATGTACCACGTTCTTCTTCGCGAATTGTTTGTTCATTCTGTCGCGCAGATGGTGCACGATAATAAGAAGGCCAAGAACAGATTCGAGGGATGATAGTTATGTTGCCTGTCGATAGTGTAGCCTGCTAGAGCAAACCTGTTAAAGATCGTAGCATAGTGCGTGCTCGAGCGGCAGTAAAGATATCGATATCGCATATCGTATCACGTGCTGTTGATCATTTCGTCTTGGGATGTTGAAGGTTAATACAATCATAGATTCGATGACGAATTGCATAGCTCTTTGCAACGATATTACGCAAAATTAGATTGACAAACCTCATAGTGTTCGAAATATATATTTTCTCCTCAGATTTTTTATTTCTGTCAAATTTAAGTAAATTATTTCATTATTTATTTATCTTTATTTGTTAAAAATATTTTATATTGTTATTCATGTGTAACTTTAGAGTTAAATACATACTATACATTTTTCCTCAAATCATATAAATATTGAATTAATTTTCTTATTGTTAAAGTATTACAGTTTACTTAAATTAATGAGTTAATTAAAATGAAATATACAGTTGTGTAATCATACAATCTGATAAATATTGCACTTTCCGGTGCTCGCATCCTCTAATTACATTTCTAACTTTTAGTTCGTTAACATATTCGTTAGAGGAAGCTTTAATTTTGCACAATTTATTTCGCAAGTTATGCAAAGCACAAATTTTCATTCGCATGCAAAATGAAGCTTTGCATACCTTCTACGACCTAAAACGGTTTTCTTGTAAAGGACAACGTAAACTGGTTTTCGGCTTCTCTTTGCAAGTATACATATAGTAAAGAAATACATAGTCAACAAAAATTCAGAACTTGGACTGTTTTATTAAACCGACAACCGAGTGATTGTAAATCGACAATCACGTGTGTTTGTCGAATTTCTTGTAATTATTTATAAACGTGTGTAAATTTCATTGCGTGACAAAGAGCCCAAAAAACGTGTGCGATGTTAATTTTTATTACTGCCTTGCCATATCTTCTCGCGTATTTTGTATAGTAAACACACACACACACACACACTCTCTCTCTCTCTCTCTCTCTCTCTTTCTCTCTAACACACTCACTTTTGGTAGACGCAAGAAAGAGACAAAACGATTACATATCGGGCTAGAAAATTTAGTTTTGAAACTTGGATTGTTGGCAGAATTGAGTTTGGTTACGTTATCCCAGCTTGTTGCCAGCCTGTTACGAATTTTAAGAGCGATGCGACGCTTCGATAAAACAGACAGAACCACCTATGCACTTTGGTATTTATAAGCGACAAATGTACCACATGCAATATTTACATATATTCATTATATTTGTTTTGAGCGCTTTTGAACGCCCGCGTACATTGGATCGATCGATCAATTAAAAGACAGTGCGTCAGAAATCCTCGAAGTCACTTTTAAATGCGCTTGCGTTGAATTTATGTGCTCACTTGTTTACCATTATTCATGTACAAGAGGATGATAAAACTAACATAGTAATCACGCTCATGCACAATTAACGCAAGTTCCACAATTGAAATATATAGTGTTCTGGAATTTAACAGTCAACCATGCCAGTATGTTTCGGCTCTATAGATAGGAAAAAAAACCTTACTATATAAACAAGTGCTTATACAAAGCTTTATTTAACACTTAACAAATATGAAAAATATCAATACATTGATAAGTGTGTTACATTTTAATATATCGGTCGTTTGTGAATACAAGCTTGATATCAAAGATATACAAAACAAAAAACACACTGGTACAGTTTTATATCGTGAGACATTCTATACGTGTAGTATTTTGCATGTGAAGTGTATTATTTGCTTTGTGAGCCGCAGAGAGAGAGAGAGAGAGGGGGGGGGAGAGAGAGAGAGAGAGAGAGAGAGAGAGAGAGAGAGCACCGCGCGTACAGCTATACATTACAACGAAGCGACTTGGTAATATTAATGCTACCGCCATTGCTTCTGCTATCGCTAGCCATAATAGAAAGGTATTGTCACATAAATTTATATTATGCGATAAGGGCGTGATACGCTCATATCAGTTTTCCGTTTTATGAGCTTGCGTAAGGACCATTAAAAGCATTCTGTTTCATAACAAATGTTGCATTAGTATTGTATAAAATATCCGTAAAAACTACTCATTTTTTCTTCTTTCCTCGTATGATTAAAATGACAATATATCAACAAACAAATTCATTTTACTTTGTTTGTCAAATATTAACATATGTATTAATAAAACAAATACTTTCAATTATATAATATTGCCTGTGAAAATATATATATATATATACAGAGTGTCCCAGAATTGGTGTAACATCTCTAGTAGACAAGTAGAAGAAGTAAAACTGAGTCGATAAGTCCTATACCATTTTGCTGGATTCCCAATAATTACCGAGATCTTAATTAACAAAGATCCGCGAATAAGCGTGCATCGGACTATTTTATGCGCGTAGGACAGCCCAGCGCGCTTTGCACGATTACATTTTAATATGTATATGTTATAGTATATGCTGTTATATTAGCTCTTCCTATGTTACGGGTAACACCGTAAGCGCGCCAGGCTGTCTTACGCGTGTAAGACAGCCCGATGCATGCTTATTCGCGGATCTTTGTTAATTAAGATCTCGGTAACCATTGCGAACCTAGCAAAATGGTATAAGACTTATTGACTCAGTTTTACTTCTTCTATCTGTCTACGAGAGATGTTAACCAGTTTTAGGACTGTATATATATATATTTACGTTCTGAAAAATAAACCATGATAGACGATGTGATAGAGTTAATAAAAAACATATTCTCTGAGAGAATTTTTAATAACATTTAGCACATCGTAATAAAAGGAAATTGTTTCATATTCTTTTTATGAAATTGATAGATGACATTATACAAAAGGGAGAAGGTAACTCTTTATTATTCTTTTATTTCCAAATAATGAGGATACAAATGAAAGGGAAATATTCAGTTTACATACATTTATAAGTTCATAACATCAAGCAAGTATTATTATGATATAAATTTGTGTTACATATCACAAATGTATATGTAGATGTTTTTTTTAAAAACGAGTCTAGAATGTTTTTAATTTGCTTTGAATTCTCTTATGTAAAATATACTTACAAAGACATGCATTTGTACTGCAAAAATATATTGGAAGTATCAGAATTACATCAAACTCGATTCATGTATTTACATTATATTAAAACTAACTGATTATTCTCTCATAATTATATCAAAATTCGCATTATACATATATACATATACATATACATATATATATATATACAGGGTGTCCCAGAATTGGTTTAACCAAATCAGCGCAGACCTTTAGCCAGCCACACATCAGTGAGCGCTCACACACATCAAGCGCGTGGCTCACTGACGTGCGCCTGGCTAAAGGTCTGCGCTGATTGGCCTGATTTACTCAATAATTACTTCTTTATTATAAATAATAGAAAAAAATGGTTCAGGACTTTTCGACCTAGTTTTACTCCTTCTACCTGTCTACGAGAGATTGTACGGCAATTCTGGGACACCCTGTATATATATACACACACACACACACACACACATATATATATGAAACTGAATATATATATATATATATATATATATATATATATATGTATATGTATAGATGAAACTGAACGGCAACATTGAATATAATACTGAAACATCATCAATTTGCAAAAGACCCGATTGCCAACAAGAGAGAATTGCCGCTCCTTTAAGTTTATATTGTTAAATATAAACTTAATATAAACGAAATTTAAGTTTTTTATTTTTAAATATAATCTTAAATTCCGTTGAAATGTATACACCTTTTAAGTTCTCATATTTTCTGGCAATAGAATCTTTAGAATGTGATCAATTAGCGAAGTGTGACAATTCGATAAAATACAAAGTTGCGCTTGCATTTCAGACAATAACACCACCAACGTGCATACACATTGATCATCTCAAATATATAGCAAATACATCAACAGTAATTGCGTGCAAGCTTGTAACGAGTACTTAATAACGGTTATACATCGATAAAACTTTCCTGTGCAAATGAGCCGAAGTTGAGACGAAACTGCATATCACGGTCTAACATGCCTTTCGCGGAGTTCTTGTCATCTGCCAACTTGATGATCGTCATTGAGCTATCGTTTAGCTCACAGCAACACGTAGAACGCGAGTTCTTTGCGCGCATATATACACATATACCACGCAAAATGAATCATTTGGTTTACCGTCGTCCTTCGGAACAACCCTCACAATACGTAGCATCACATTTGAGCATCGCTTTTTTTATCGTACAATTTTTTTCTCGGACACTCTCATGCGCATACATTATCTCTCTCACACTCTTTTTTTTATACTCTCGCTCTAACGCCTTTCCTATTCGTGAAAGGCCTACTTCTCTCCGAATTTCTTTTTGTTTTCTCCGTATAGAATATGTCTTTCTGAAGGCAAGATTTAAGGACTGTAAGTACATTTATACAAATGTCCACTTTAGAGGATGTGGATATTTTGCAGACACGACACGAGTACAATGCTATGACGCGTTGCGTCATTCTAATTTTTTTTCACTTTATCTTTTCTTTTTTTATCTCTTTTTCTTTCCGGTTTTCTCGACTCACTTTATCCTATATTCTATGTTCTCTCTCTCTCTCTCTTTCTCTCTCCATTTTATTTGCCCTTGTTATGTGCGACTGTCTAGACGTTGGCAGAAGTTGAACTGGACAGAACTCGCAGAAAATAAAACCGAGAAAGATCTGTTTCGTGCTGCACGAGATCTATAATCATGTATAGCGTAGCACGTGAGAGCCAACAAGGAGATGGCGACGGTATTGATGGCGCAGAACGATATAGAAAATACAAGCGTCGTTTTGCGAAAGGCGAACGAGATTGTGAAAACAAGAGAGCTACGAGAGTAGTTTGCAAAAGATGTATCAGAAAGCGAAAGCATGCATATGAGGTAAGAGTAAGTGGGAATAAGAAGAGAGAAGGAAGAGACGAGTGGAAGAGGGGAGGCAAGGGCTTCTGCACTCGTCTGTCTCTCTTGCTGCGTAGCTCGACTGCGACTCGCACACGGAACCGCCTCGTAATAATATAGTCACGTGCCTCCTGGACAATGCCAGCACCACCGTGAGAGTAACAAGATAATGACGATGACAATAACAATAATGACGACGACGACAACGACGATGATCACGAAGGCGACGAGAACGACAAAGATGGACTACGCTCGATCGAGAACGACTACCGACAGGCAACGAGGACAAGACAGAAAACGTTGGGAATCGTCGTCGTAAATCCACGCCGGCAGGAACAAGAATAATGACGATGTGGACAACAACGACGGCGATAATGTCCGACAACGATAATACTATTCTAGGCGTCGCGGCGCTCACACACCGGCTCACTGAGCTCAAGATAGGCGACACCGGCGGAACGAAGGATCGCGGTTACGTCCGACGAGGACCGACAGAACGAGCCGAGCTTTCCGATAGAGAGCGCACGCGCAACGGAAGGTGGCATAGGGTATACACGAATGCTTTTTTCTTGTCGCGTTCTCTTTCTGTAGAGTGTTGGTATTCGCTTTTTCTTTTCCTGTCTGCTTTTATTATAGACGAACACTTTTCTTTAATTTCTAATTTATTGCTAATATTACTTTGTACGTTAAAAATAGCTGTACATAGTTTTCCGAAAAAATGATATTAATTCTGTAAACCCCGGACATTAATGTCCGAGCAATTCTTGAAAATAAGAAAATTTTATTAATTAGGAGAATACTAAAAAATAAAACAATATATAAAAACTGTTATTTTTTCAATATAGAATCTTAACACTAGAACTACCAAAGCAGTCAAAATGACTGGTGGTAACTTTTTATTTAAAAATTACTCAAATTAATGGCTTTGCATTTTATAAATTTTTAAGAACAAATTGATAAACTTAATTCTTTATATACTGCAAAAAAGTCATAAAAAATGTCTGAAATGCAATGTTATAAATTTGAGTAAGTTTTAAATAAAAATCTAAAACCAGTTTCATTTTGACTAGCCAGTAGTTCTAGTGTTAAATAAAGCTCCATAAATGTTTACAGAATTTTTGCAACGCTTTAACCAAAAAATTATCGCGTCGGACATAAATGTCTAGAGTTGACAGAATACGTAGCTAAAAAAATGTTTACAGGATTAGGGTTAAGTTTAATATATATGTATATATATATCGATAAAAACGTTGTTGTTTTCTTCTCTTTCTCTTTTGTTTCCGTCAAAATGATCTTTTCTTCTTTTGTGTATCATAGAGCCGTGCATCCTACGAACTTTTTCCGAAAGGTTATTGGTATCTAGTTCAGCGTGGGAGTTGTTGAACGTTAAGCTGTTGTGCCGTTGGTGTCAACATCATCATCATTGTTGATGACGTTGTTGACGTTTGATAACACATCGAGATGTTTCAAGACGACTTTGCTTCACAGAAGTACTCACTGAGCGAATTGCTTGTGGGTAGTTGTGCTTTGCTTTGTGATACTTCAGGAAACAGCTCGGTGGTAACGAGCTCGAAGAAGGAAGAGGAGAAAGGGAAGTGTATCCTTTGAGCAAAGTTTAGTCTCCTCTCACCCTTTCACAAGATACTTCCGGTTCTCTCCCACGAGACGTCCTGGTTTCCTTCTTCCACGACTGGCTCGAAATGGTTTCATATCGTTTGTGCAAACGGGAAACTGACAGAAGCGTTGTTACGTTGTTGTGGAACATAATTGACGTGGAAATTGCATGTACCTACTGTGCATGTCACATATGACACTAGTAACTAGTACATATATCCTCGGTTACAGCTAATTTACAGTGCTCTTTAAAAGTATGAGTAAATTGTTTTCATTAATTGCTTTTATTTTTAGAAAATATCAGCTACTTTACTTTTATTTTTCACGCATATAGATTAAAATTAGTTTGTCTTAAGAAGAAAATTGAGTTTTTTTGGAAAGAAGAACAAAAACTCTTCTAAATTATGTCGAACAATTAATCTAATTTTTCTGCTGTTACATAAAAGTTCTAAACTTCATTAAATTTTATTGTTACTATTATTGTTACTATTTTATTGTTACTATACACATCTTGTATAAATACACTATTTCTAAATTCGGATTTACGACTCATCAAAAAAAAGCTTAAAGTCAAATTATTTTCAGAAAAATACAAAATTTTCAAAATATTAATCAAAGTTCTTTTATTGTTGTGCACCGAATAACTTTTGACGCACTTTTATTGTCGGCCGTGATACGTATAATCAACAGACAACGTAAAAAAACAAAAAAAAAAAAACATTTATATTTCTGATTATGCAAGGACAGGTGATTTCAAAATACTTGTGTTGACTTTGCTCAAAAATCTTTAACCACTCAGGTTTGCTCTTAAAATTCTCGTGAGTCTTGTAGTTAATATTCTTGAAGTACACACAACACACACACATATCGATTCACTATTCATCGGAAGAAGAGAGAATGAAAGAGGAATAGAGAGAGAGAGAGAGAGGGAAGGAGGGAGGGAGAGAGAGAGAGGGAAGGAGGGAGGGGGAGAGAGAGAGAGAGAGAGAACTTCCGATACTCCGGTGTGCTCATTTAAAAATTGCGAATACCTGAGTTTGAGTATCATCACATTAGCCAAGCTATGCTAACGCACGCCTGTACGTTTCCGCGCGCGAATGCCTCGCGCTCTGCAATTACTTAATTGCTCGTATTTGATTGGACCTGCCGCGGAGGAGGGATAACGATGTCCTCGGTTTGTGATTTGCGCTTTGCGCGTGCAACGCGCTTTCATTGGCCGGGTTACCTGGACGGCCGACGAATCAGCTATTCATTTCTGAAACTACGCGCCACTGGCGCTAGTAACCTTCGAGAGGAAGAGAGAAAGAGACTGACAGTGTTGAGGAATGAAGTGCGCGTACTTATTAGAATGAGAGAGAGAGAGGACGAGACGAGTATCGAAGTTTGGAATGCGCTCGACATCGATAGCTGTCGCCGTTGCCGCCACCACTGCCGCGCTGCGGCAACGTCGTACGCGTCTTTGTCCAGTATGAAGCTGACGCTCGCGTGTCGCGGAAAATTCCACAACGAAGTGAAGAACGCAGGGAAAGAGAGAAACGGGAGCGAAGGAAAGAGCGAAACAGAAAAAGAAAAAAAAATCACCCTTACTCGTGTAACAAGACAGAACGCGTAGTGAAAAATGCTGCTAACGGATAAAAAAAAACCATAGAAAGAGAAAAGAGACGTTAAAGCGCATCGGTCAGTGGTAAAGCCGGTGGCGGTGGGGGCGCGGAGTACGCTCTCTTGCGGTAGGTGCGCCAAGCGTCAGTATCAATATGGCCGTAGATGTGAACGCATTGCGCGCAGAGACGCGGACGCGATAGTAGTCAGTTCGCTCTCACTAAAACATGAGGTATGCTACGAGCAAGGACGTTTTTACGTAATACCCGGATTTGAACGGACGTATTCGCAAAATGAATTGCGCCACGCCAGAAGCGGCGACAACCGCGAGCGGCAAACAGATCGGTACGGTACAAGGTACGTGATGCTTTAATTCTTCGCGCTGGAGCAACGTGTCCATATATATGCGCACGTACTNTCTTGATTGACGCCTTGTCCTTTTCGCCGAGGACAATCAATGAAATCAAAATCCGAGAGTGATTTATTGTGTTTTTTACGAACGTGTTTTCGCGTGAGATCGCGGAATTAACTCATCGCGATCGATTTGTTGTTTATTGTTATTGTCATTGAACTTTATTCCGCAAACTCCCCGATCTCTATTCTTCTTTTTCTCTCTTTTTTCTCTTCCTCTCTCTCTTTTTCTCTCTTCCTCTCGCTCGTTCGCTCGCTCGCTCGCGTCCGAACAACGCGCAAACCGCGTGACTCCTCCGGCAATTCGCTCGTTGAGGAATGCTATGCTAAGAACTTAAGCTTTCGCCCTGCTTACGTGTAAACTTGCGCAAAATGGAGTTTTCGATGTTTGTCGAGTAATGACGCGAGTGACGAAAATTAATATGACTCGAAGTAAAATCGAACGCGTTACGTCGAGAAAACAATTGGTAGGTACGTTTTTTCCGTCCTCGAGTGCAAACAAAATCGCGTTTTACGCGAACGGCACATCACCGCAAACTTGTGCAAAATCTCGCGTGTACTTGTATATAATTGCTAATTATTAAATTATATTTGCGTATAATAACAAGTATTGCAGATGTACATACATTGTTTATATTTTTTGTTTCTACTCGTTTCTTTGAAAATTTTACGTACAAGAAAATTATGAGTTACACACGTATCGGAAAATATTTCACGACATTGCTTGACGACATTTCAAGACAATCGATACGTTCTCGAGATTTACTATCGGTGTGTCCGCTTCTTCACGTTATTTTTTTTATTTTATCGTCTATCTCGATAACTTTTGGCAACTTGCGATTTACTAATACACAAATTTTCTAAAATCGTTGTATTTTGAAGTTTCTAAAAATTTGATTTGTGTGTTAACTTTAAAATTTTATATACGTACTTTATCGTCTTCGTTTATGTTATTCTTTTCCGGAAAATCTACATGCAATAAAACCATTTGTGAAATATATAATTGGCTGTTGAACCAGAATTTATAGTTTGCATGTTGACCTTACATCTGCCGCGACAGATGTTATTTAAACGATCAGGGTTGTTGTAAGAAAAACAATAGATGATATTATTGAGATATAAACAAACTACAAAAATCTAACGATGTTATCATTGAATGATAAATTTCTACATATATAGTTTTTTTTTTTTTTTTTTTTTTTTTTTTTTTTTTTTTTTTTATCAGATCAGAATAAAAAATGGAAATATGTTGCAAATAAAGCTCTATTTAAATTTTATCATGCAATAACGTTCCTATTGAGCACTTAGCGATTATTGTTACGTTTTTTTTTAATCGGTGAAATCCTTTTTTTCATGAGAATCGTCAAATGATATTGCTTTCGGTAACATGAAAAGTTGTTAGGTGCAACGACTAATTTAGCGTCTTTTTTTTAACAAAAATATTACACAAAATGTATTATCAAATTGCTGAGGAAATTAGATTTTCTCGTAACCTTTATAACGTTAAAAACAAGCTTTATTGGTTTTAATACGATAAATTCATCGACGCTTCTTCGTATGTACATCGAGTGAAGTGAAGTGCGTGTCAGTTAGATGGTGGAGCGACCTAAACAAATGGTAATTGGTTGGGACAAGGTCTGTTGAATAAGCAGCGTGAGGGAGACTTCCCAATTCAATTCAAATCAAAGATAGCGAACCTCTTTTGATCTTTTTGCAATATGAGTGAGCGAGCGTTGTCACACTGCAACATGACTTTAAACTTCGCAGACCAGTAAACAATCTTTTTTGCTCCAATTCGTTCATTAAATTCATCAGTTGTTGCTATTAGCAACAATTTCTGTAGGTTTTTTTTTTTTTAGTAGAAATACAAAAAAAAGTGTTAACAACAAATGTGTACAATTTCACATCGGTGATCACCGTGTTTACTATTTTTGAGGTTATGTTGCTTATTCCGACATGTTAAAAAATATTTTTTGAGTAATTAAATGTAGCATTTTAAATTTATGATAAAATACGGAAGAATATTTAAATTTGAAATAGCAATTAGAAAGTGAAAAAAGTGACATCAAATTATATATAATTGCGACACTCGTGCACTATAAAGATATTTAATATAGTAGATGTATATATTCTATTTATAACTGTATTCATAAAAGATTTCTTCCACGTAACGAAAAAGAATTTACAACTGTGATTTTATATATTTATACATTACACAACTATTCTTTTATATAGTTATGTTATTTTTATTTATCTTTTATGTGTTTGATTAAACATGCTAAGAAATTTATAAACATTGATTAAACATGCTAAGAAATTTATAAATGTTGATTAATGTTTGGATATGATTGATGTTTAGATTGATGTGATTAATTTAATTAATGTTTAGATGTAAAAACCGCAATGTTCAATGAAGAAGAATCTAAACTAATCAATGACGAAGCAAAATCAACAATTACAGAATTTTTTCCATGGGTCTCAGAATTTAAAAAAATGTGCAAATGTATATATACAGATAAAAGTATGGCTTCCTTAGCAGAGCTTATGCAGTACTATATCAGGTAATTTTGTACATTTGGTATTTCCTGTAATTCTGTATACAATTCACCAGTATTANTGCTTTGAGCACTGGTGTTCTGATATTTCTATAGCGTAGGTTAGGTTAGGTAATAATTGCTGTTTTCAAAAATAGTATCCTCACAGCGTTTGCACGCTTGTGTATAAATTTCTATGTAGTAACAATAGCGAATATGTTTTTCTAAAAAACTTATATGTAAAATGTGTGAATCATTGAATATCACTTCTTTTTTTCTGAATTTGAAAAGCTGTACAATCTCTTGTATCATNTATTATTATTGAACTGATCTTGAGCGTTATCTTGTTATTTATACAATGATCTGATTTAGTTAATTAGATTATTACAAGTTGAAAAGTAAAACATTATTGTCTCTTATATTATAAAATAAGAATATAAAATTATAAATTACTTTAGAGCTCATTTGCTAAAAAAACATAATTTATGTATAAATAAAATAAAGATTTAATATACAGATATTTGGGGGAGGAAGAATATCAAATTATTCCATTAAAACCATCTGTGTTTTACAGAATTATGTTAATCTTTTTTTTATTTACATTTGTATTCTATTTTTATAGAATAACTAAATAGTACTGTGAACATATATTATACATTTATAAAAATATAAGTGTTTTAAACTGTCTTCCTTGTCATGTAAAATGTATAATTGTTGTGTTTTTTTATTACAGAAATATGAGTATAAGTGTAAATAAATGTTCTATAAAGCCTTTAAAGGCAGCAAAGTTAAAGGATTATATTAGTGAAACTTTACTTTTGTTCTTATATATGTATCGTGAACTTTCTGAGGTAAGTTCAATAAATAAATCTTTTATAATGTATCTATAAAAACTATACATATATGCTCTATTTTTCTACACACATGCACGTGCGCGCGCACACAACGACATTATTAAAAAAAATAAAATTTATCTTTTTATAGGACCGTAATAGATCTATTTATTTAAATAATATGTCCGATTTATTGGCANTATACATAGATGTGGAATTAAAAGCTTCAAAGAAAAATACTGAGGATCATAATGAAATTTGTACAAGGCTTACGTCTTGTCTTTATGTATATTTAGGTATGTATTTTAAACTTATTTAACTACCTTTTAATTAATAATAATAATAATAATAATAATAATAATAATAATATCTATTATTTATTTATCCACAGAACATTCCACAGAGCATTTATTAGATACTTTAATAAAAATACAATTTATGTGTCGGAATTATCATCATATTTTAGATCCAATAATAACGTAAGTATACAATGATTGATACGAAATCTAAACGTGGCTTTGTAAAAGCGTGGTTTGTTATAATTTATTTTAAATCGAACAATATTACATTAATCAAAACTTATATCTGTTAATTGTTTTTCATAATATTTAGGTATAAGATAAAAACATCTATTTTTTTGCTAAACACATATTTTAATATACTTTACACACAATTCTCTATAAATAACTTTTATTTTATTGTTTTAAAGTACGTGATATTTTATAAAATATTACGTNTAATATAAATATGTACATATCACGCGTTATATTTCTATTTGATTTCAGAAAAGTAACTAAAACTATTCCAGCACATCCCAAATCAAATGTTATGTACGTTCGTTATCTTCTTATTTATTGTTTGTGGAGAAAAATAAATATCGATATGATCGTAAGAAAAGAAATTACTACAACCGCAATTGCCTCTTTGGGAATACCACCACCTACTTTCCCACCATATTCGTTAGAAGATGTATTACCGAAAGTGCCAAAGTGTCAACCACCTTCTGCAAAACATCTGATGCATCATAAATTTAACATAAGAAAATGCTGCGAATTATTTATACAGTTCTGTAAAAANAATAGAGGTGATATACGGCAAGAAAAAAGTGAAAATGCAACTACTATTCCAAGCTCATCCAAGAGACCAACATCACAACTGGTATGTTATCTACGTATTACTATCTTAAGTTTTACATATTTTCTATAAAAATGTTGTTCATTTTACGTAGTCATACAAATATTTCTGTTTCAAAAATGGTAAGAAAGATTATTTTTATGCAAAGTTTTTGAAAATCTGCATATATAAGAGAGATCTATTATGTGTGTGTGTGCATTTGCATATGTATGTGGTAAGTTATGAGTTTAAATTTATATCTGTATATTGTATTTTAAACTCAAAAAAATTTTGAGTATAAGATATAAAAACATTTTTCACTTCTGGATGCAATTTGATTTATTCTTAAAAAAACGAAAAAAAAGATTTGTGCGTGCGTGCGTGCGTGCGTGCGTGCGTGCATGTGTGTGTATATAAGCGAAATAATACATACCATTCTATTTTAACACTTCGCTGACGAGATATAAGTATAGATGTTTAATAGACACGCTTAACCCTTTCGATACAGCGGTCCTCGCCGCTGTGGGAACGCTTCCACTATACGGGACGCCGCGCCAAAAGTATTCACGGTGCGCGCAGACAGTCTTTAGCGTTCGACGCTACGTCTTACAACTAAACAACGGTGCTTTGACATTGCTTTTTGGAAGAAAAAGGATTTTTCTTTAAAACAAGATAATATAAAATTTCTTTAAAACAAGATTATATAAAACAGGATATTTGTAATTTCTAATATATTTATATATTTATTCTAATATATTTATATATTTATAAAATATATATGTGTATATAATATATTTAATATAATTTTACTTTTCAAAAGTTTGTCATTAGACCAATATTCAAGATGAGATAATTTTTTGTCTCGCGACATCAATAGTTTTATAGAAAGAAAACAATACATTTCAGTAAGAAAAGTACCTCGTGAATCTCTTAGAACGTTATTATTATTATTTACTCGGTTCTAATAATCATTTGTCGTNTCAACAAAAACTTGTACAAAGTTCTCAGAAAAGAATAACTGAAAATAATCTAACATTAATGCTTTTATTCTTGAATGTCGTTTAGAAAATTGATAAATTTTAGGTCGGACCGGTTCGAAAGTCTATGTAATATTCNATATATTTTTTTTCGAGTCAGTCAAATTTTGTTCTTCGGATTCGGATGCTCAATATATTTCTTCGAATTCTTTTATATGAGGTAATTATGTCGTCTTCCAAGTGTTCTTTATTATGCCGCTTTGTTTTATTACTTTGATTTTTGTTATTTTTAATCATTTTGCAAAAAAAGAAAATCTATAAAATATATTACAATTAGAAAAAAATAAAAGTTAGAGAGAGAAACATAACTAGTTATATCTTTGTATTGATAGACGTTTGAAATGATATATTTTATATAGTTATTTTTAGTATATTTATATCACTTGGTATACGTTTTGTCTCTATTCTTTGACATCAGACTTACGACTGAGAATACGCTTATTGTACGTTTAGAGAAAACTACATGTTTATCAAGTGAAGAAAGACATCGAGACAAAGTAAGATAAAGCGATATTCTACGACATTGTACGCGTAAATGTAGACTCAGAATGTAAACAAAGCATGGACAGAGTTTTATATTTTCCTAACAAAGATCGAAACTGCAAATTCAATGCAAACATACAAAATTTTGTGGAGAGCAACTATAGTCGCCCGTCGTATCGAAAGAGTTAATACTGATCGAACGTAGTTTTTCTTAATCTAAATGTCATGTAAAAGAAGTAAACTTATAATAATAATTAGATAAAAACATTTTTTTACATGCGTTAAATAGAATTTCTTATCAAAAAACGAAGTCCGTTGGCGAAGTGTTGAAATTATGTTTTTGTTTGCTAATTAAAAGAGGCTAATGAAGCTTGTATGTATTCTTAGCTGGAGATTACACCACGCGAAAATGAAAATACGAATCATATTGAAAATAAGTGTAATCTTATTTCTTCAGATAAGAATATAGAAAGTAACCGTATTTCATCAGATAATTTAAAATCCTCGAGTTTAAACAAACAAATAAATATTAAGCCGTTAGGCACAATTTCTACAAATATTTCTGTCACACGGACTATTTCTAAGTCAATAAAACCGAAAGTTCTTTCGCGAAAAAAAAGTAAATCCACAAAAATTGTATTAATTGATCTCACAAGTGACACTGTTTTCGAACGACACATAGCGAGAAGAAAATCAAGAAAAGTTGCATGGCTCGAAGAAGCGAAGAAGCTCGACGCAAAGACGATAAGAGCGTCGCAGAAGATGAAGAAGCAACAAGTGGCGAAAAATATGAACTGGTCGAAAAACTCCATTTTTGAACAACGGTCGGAAGACTTGATTCAACCTACGTGTACTGCAGAGAATGCATTCTCGAAGAATGATTTGAAATCATCCGCAACGTGGGATATGAAGACAGATAACGATAAAATAAAATCCAAGGAATATTTTGAAACAGAGCATACAGTATCTGCAAAACAATCAGTGGATACAAACAGCAGTGGCAAAAATGACATTGTAATACCTTACACACTTTCTTCTGTAATCGTTAATAAACCACAGTCTAATAAATGTAAAACCTCTACAAATTCGCTATTGAACGTTTCGAATAATACTGATAACATTAATAAATATCACGAAGCTAGGGATAGAATCAATGATGAAACATTTAATAATAGACACACACAGACTGTGATTAAACGACTGATAGAACAAGACGCTTTCCCTGAAAGTGAAACATATAAAAAAAATGAAAGTTTAAAGAAAATCTGTGATTTAGAAACAGAGGACTGTAAAACTGTAAATACTTCTCTCGCAATATGTATCCAAGATAATTCCAAAGATGAAGCATATAACGCTACCTATCTTAGTACAACTAAAGATAAATTATCTCCGTCTCTGATACATATGCTCTGGAACAATGAAAAGAATGGAACAATCAATGAAAAAACGGATGATATCGGTGATAATGAAAAATGTACGCAAGAAAATATTCATAGTAAAAGTAACGAAGTACGATATTCAAAGTCAATCAGAGTTGATAGTGAATTAAGTGAAAATAAATTGGCAATTTCTACAGCGGCTAAAACTCGTATTGTGACAGTAAGTAGTACAGAAGTATCGGTAAATAATATGATGGAATCCGATCGATTACAACAACTGCACATTATTAAAAATATACCAAAAGAGGTTGAATCACAGGATGAATATGTATCAGTGAAAAAAGGTATTGCAAATTTTAATGTAACAAACGGAGATCATTCTAATGTACAAACAGATTTACATGTCGATACTTGCATCGAAATAAATGATGTAAATGATAGCAAATTCTCTAATCGTGATATTAGAGAAAATATTTTTGAAGATCTCACAGCTGATAAAAAACCTATTTCTAATATCTCCGACGCATCACTGTGTTCAAGCAAAACAGGAGCTACTAATGAAAATGATATCGAAAATATAAAAACTGATCGTCAAAAAAGCTCAGAAATCGGTTCGAACAGAAAGTGTAATAAAGAATACACCATAGAAGAACAAAGAAGATATATGTTAAGCGCAAAAGTTGAAAAAGATAGTGTTGAGCGAACATTCGATTGTAAATTATTAAAAAGTCCACAAAAAATTTTACACGCAAATATTCAAGATTCATTGGGAACTAGTTGTATCATTCATGATTCAGAGTTACCCGGAAATATAGACGGGCTGTCATTACTAGCGAATGTTGTTACGAGTCAACATGGTCCTCATTCGAAAATGGAGCATGAGTTAAAAATCGATCAAATTAAGGTTAAAGATTACGCTTCATTGAGAAGTTCTCCTTATAATCAAAACACCGATGATGAAACTGATACTAACGATTCGTTAAATGCGGTTTCGCGGATTTTAGAGAATTCAACTACCGAAGTAATGAATAGAATAGTTGGGATTTATCCGGACGACGCATTAGGCAAAGTAGCGCATCACATTGAAGTAACATCAACGACTGATATGAATCACGATGGCGAACACGAATCAAGCAATAACATACCGCACATTGTTCATACTAGTATAAATTATGAAACAGACACGGTGTCCAACAACATAAATATAACAGAAAGCAATGTGCAGTCAAAGGAAAACACTAACGTTATATTGAACGGAGAAACAGTTGTGCTTTTGCAAAAGTCTCCTAATAGTAATCTGTACATTATTAATAAAGCAGTAGAAAATGCGCGAGATCACAACGGTGAAGACGAAAGTTGTCCAGTTAGGGAGAAGAGCTGGATGATTCCACCGGAAGATTGCGCATCGTTCGAGGTTGTTAACGCTTCGGAACATATACCGTTTAACTTGGAAATATCGCAATACAACAAAGATCTCACGTGTCAAGAAAAAAAGTTTTCTATCAGTAGAACCAAAGGTATCAAAATCGAGCCCGAAGAGGAAACCAAATTGATGACTATTGCGGAAATGAAGTCTTACAGTAAGAAAGGCTCTCTATCGTCCGAAGTGATATCCGCAACGTCACCGATATATCAGGATACAAATGTGGCAAATGTGAGCATCAACAAGTCGACCGACAAGCGAAAATCTAAATCTATCCTTACTTACAGACAGAACATCAAGCAGGAATTTAATAATCATGTTACACCAAATTGTGGAATACAAGGATGCAACGGGATTCATTCGCATTCCCATGAAGTAATCGACTCGCAGCATTCGTTACATATTCCAGTCACTCATCCCCCGCCAATATCTTCAATTTATGGGAATTGCACCGCCGGCACAGATCTATGTATGCCATATCACAAGCACTGCACTTCCGTGTCGTGCAGTTTGAAAATTAATTCCACTGCTTCGCTCCATTCCCATACGAAAACCGTCAATTCCTGCGGAAGATCGCACTGTTCTTGTTTAGATTGTCGTACGTATGACATAGTTACGCACTGTAGACAGTACATACACCCTGCCAGAGACTCCCACGTGTCTTGCATTGAAAGTAATTCTTATTTTTTGCCCGCGCATTCGTCAGTACAAACATCCGCCGTCNAAGAACACGATAGGACAAAAAGCGAAGCGGTAATCAGTAAATTGTATGACGATCAAATATTATGTAAAATAGAGCAAAGAGTATCGCTACAAAAAAATAACACGTTGGAAAAGCTGGATATGCAACGTGAGCCGGAAAAGTTATTTAAGAAAGACATGGACAAGTTNCCCCTAAAAAAGAGACTGAAAGCTCATGCCATGATGTCTATGGCGTACGAGGAACTACCTATTAAAACGGAAAAATTGGATAACTATCCTGGAATACCTATGATGTCTATAGCAGCCCTAGAACCGCTAGCTGATGCACAGAAGCATTCCTCACAAATTATTAAATCATCGTACGAACTATTTTCCAACAAAGAAGATAGATCTCATGGTTATCATTTCAACTCTAATATAGTACGAAGGGATTATTACAAAGATATGCACATTTCTAATTCGCGTCATAATCTTACGAAAGAGAGTCACGAGCGTCCGTTTCGACCGAATGGTGATCAGTCTAACGCGATGTGCCTGGAAACATGTCAAGAAAGGACATTTAAGACGCCCGCACAGTGCAGAGACGTGTCGGTAACAAATTCGACATCTCTGAAACGTATGGAAGCAGATACGATGGAGCAAGATAATACGTGTAAAAAAGCAAAAAAAACGCAGTCATCTATTAGACAAACGAGAAGCTCAAAGAGAAACGTTCCTAAGGTAAATTATTGTTACACCGATGTTGATCCAGAATGGAATCCGTCCGGTGAGTCAAAACGAAGACGTAAGAAAACTAGTCGATGATCAATACTATTTCATTACCAGAAGTCACTGCTGTAAAAAAAACTTGTACAGTGGACAAATGTGTTCTTCAAGCTGTGTGACACTGTAAATTTGTAAATATACAATGTACAAAACAGAAGTGAAAATCACTCGTCCTANGAAGATAGACCGTTCAGCGTGTTCAAGAATTTGCGTCAGTAAAGAAGATAGATTAGCTAGAAGCGTAGGAGGACTCTTGCATAAAATATTTTTGATGTTTGGTTAGATAACGCTAATGACAAGTTGTAGAGAGTTTTATTCTGTTAAATATATCATCTCTACCTTGCGATAGTGCACATTTTATATACGTATATATATATATATATATATACATATATATGTAAAGCTTTTGTAAGATATTTAAAGTTTAATGTTTTTCTACGTGTGGTGGTTAGAGCAATTGTTTGTCACAATCTGTATAATTTCTCTTGAGTNTAAAAGTCTTTTAAATTCTTTGTAAAATAAGATCATACAGCTTTTTCTGTACGGTGTTTCATATGAATGTGTGTACACATGTACATATACACAACCAATGCCAAAAACGTAACATATAGAAATGTATTTTATTTAGAATATCATTTTTAAGGTAAGATAATTTTACATCAATAGCACAAGTAAATCAGTAGTTAAAAATTATTAATAATTTGTTATAAAATATGTATACATAAATACATATATCAATATAATTAATTAATTAGTTATCATATTTTTCGTTTTTTTTTTAATTTTTATGATAGAAAAATATCAAAACTTACTTTGTTATTTTGCATTTATATATATTATATCGCATGAATAATAAGTAGTTATTAATTATATTAATAATCACTTGTAAATATTTTCAGTTTCAAGAAGAAGAAGATAAATTTAAATTAATCATAGGATTGTAATACTACGAGGTTGAAGATTTGAAAGTTAAGAGTTATATGAAAGCTAATTTTTCCGATGAGGATACACCAGGATCGTGTTTGCATAGGTAATTTTGATAATATATAATTCTACATATAAATAGAATGTACGATTCAGGGACTAGATTTTGTACTAGCGAAGATTCATTTGGTCGTGTAAACCAATGTGCTAGATGTTTGTGCGCGAAATATATATTTTTATTTAGTTTAAATGTGTAAATTACATAATAATTATATAATAATTTACACTGAATTCAATTTGAAAATTTACTTAGGATATATTACATATTATTACTTGATATATTATATATTATTACATGTTATTATTACATATTATATATATATATATATAGTATTATACATATATGTGATATGTAAAGTACACGCAAATCAAACATCTTAGATTAATTTTAACATTGATTACATTAATATACAGATTTAAAATAAACAAAACATATATTTTGCACAAACACTTAGCATATTGGTTCGTATAATCGAATTAATATTCGGTAGTTGTGATATGAGTCAAAATTTGTTGAGTTTTTTGTAATTATAGTTATTTGTTGTAACTGCAGGCTTTTGATACGCATCGTTTTTATCAAGATAAAAATACGAAGATTCGGGCGTAAAATACTGAAAATACTGAAAATGTTGAATTTGTTCAAAATATTCTTGTAATTTATTATTTATTTTCTTTCTTATATAGCGCTGTATTATATTAGGAAAGAAAGCTTTATGCTATAAATACTTACACCCCCCATACACACACACACACACACAACCTTACATATGTATATATATACAGGTATCTATCGGAACACAGAATAGCTAGATAGCCGATTCACATAATAACAAGAAACTTTACGTTCCATTGAAAAAAAGGAAGAGATAATATTATATGCTACGTAAAATTGAAAGTAATCTGTATATATATATTTTTCTTGTAACAAACATAACATACACACACACACACACAAATGTCCGTCTTTTGTTAAAGTACGAGCTACGTAAAGATGAAAAAAAACGAGTAATATGACTTAATCGAACTTGAAATAAATAAAAATGAAGACATCCAAAGGAAAATTGCACAACTTAAATGTCGTTCAGTTACTAAACTAGGAAAGCTTTACAACTAGCATCCTATAGCTTGTTCCTTTACATAATTACAGTATTTCAATTCACTATATATATGTATGATCTTGTTTTAAAATTGCTTAATACACACATACACACACATGACGTTTTCTTAAATTATATAACAAAATTTTTTCACCATGCTTGCATGTATAAATTACGATACACATGTTTAAAAGACCAAATGATATACTTTGTTAAGTGCTGTATATTATACTATGTAAATAATTCTCATTGAAAACATTGCTCATGCTTATTATTAAATTGTGTATTTATATCCTATGTTAATGATTTTAGAATATCAAATCTATCACTTTCTATTAAATTTCGTGTTTTTGTTATTTGTATCTGATCTGTATGTAAACAAATAGAGTCATTATTGCAGTCTCTTGTGGTAAACCTGAAACCAGTCAGCATCATTGTTCCGATAAAAAATTTTTCGATTATGTGTTTATTTATATGAGATAAATTTTGTTCAAGTAATGCATAACTTCAGTGCCATATCCTTATACCTGATCTCATATCTGTGATCATTAGCTAAGCTATAGCTAACATTTTGTTGTACAAAAAAGAAATGTACCTTGTTAACGTAGTCTATTCGATAGATTACTTCATTGTCACACTTGTCATTATTGTATATGTATTCATCTTCGTGAAAACAATAAGCATCAGAGAAGCCTAATCCTAATTGTAAAATGCTGTACCTATTTGTGTTTACTTGAATAACGCTGTTCTTTTATTTTCAAGAATCTTATATCACTATATTTTCTATAGTTGACTAAAAAACGCATTCTTTTTATTTGTACCGAATATTTTTTATTGTTATACTATTTTTAATTTATGATATGATAAGTCTCTCTCTCTTCCTCTCTCTTTCTCTGATAAACTTAAGTTTAACACAAATAAATCTATAAGTTACTATAGCTATAATTAATTAGTTGATCAAACTTGCCAAAAGTCTTCATATATGTAGATCAAATATAAATAGCGATTATTAATCGTAAATATATTATTGTGTACGCATAAAATATTTATTAAGGAAAGTCTGACGTATAATTAAAGCATTACTCAAGCTAGTATGTAGAAAAATACTTTACTCAGATGCCTCATTAATTCGTGTTCATAAAAATATTCAGTATTGTGTATGCGTAGAACATCTTTTTCGTAATGATAAATAAACCTGTATTTACCTATATTTGTATATTATGTTATGCATATAAAATGCCAAACGCATTAAATATCGAGGTAAATATACTATGCTGCATATATGTGAAAAATACTAAAATATATAATATATTTACCTCCATTATACTTACGGAAATTTATAGATATACACTGCTATTACCGTCGAAATAAGAATAAAACATGTTATTAGAAACTTTCAACAGGGTAAACGTTGATATGCTTTTGATGCTTGCGCAACGCGCATCAAGTTTATGATATTAAATAAATA
>NW_018020593.1:1004496-1030761 GCF_002006095.1 Pseudomyrmex gracilis | reverse complement strand
TTTAATAAAACACAGAACACAATCGATATGAAAAAGTGATTCATTATTTGTTGCACACTTCATAGCTAGTGGAACTTAATATATAAACAACACAATTTCATTTCAAATTTTAACTTTTTATACATAGAAATTTAAATCTCTATTAAATTAAAAAATATATTACATGCCTTTGAAAGTACTTATGTATAAATAACCTCGTATTTCGACTAATTTAACAGCATACAGAGATATTTCGAAATATATAAACGATATTAAGAGAGATTACACACACACACACACACAAAATAAAAAAAGATTTAAAGTCACACACACACGTACAAAACAGTACGAAAAAACTAAGTGAAATATTATGCTTCTCTTTTATAGTAAATTTTCACTGAAGAAAACCAAAGTTATAATTGAGACAAAAGAATGACAATTTTTGAGTTTACAATTTCAAACTTTTGTTATAAAAAGAGAATTTACAATCTTTTTTTTAATCAAATATATAGTTATACAATATATACAATTTTTTGTATATATATATGTGTAGGTTGTATGAATGTGTATATATAAAAGTTAAAAGAAAATATAGATCTATAGTCTTACATACTACACAAACTTAAAATTATACGCGCGCGAGTAACATTTTGCTATAAGTTTGCAAANACAGAGGTACGGATATATAAGACTGCCTGACAATGTATATACAAGACAATATGTAATAAATACAATATAACACAAGTAAAATAAGTTTATTAAAGTTTATTCACGTTGACTCTCTTAATTAAAGAAATTGTTATTTGAGTAGAATATATAATTTTATTTTCAATTCTGCAAAATAAAGAGATTGTTATTTTTTGTGCATGAGTGCGTGTGTGCGTGTGCGTGTGTGTGTGTGTGTGTGTGTGTGTGCGCGCGTGCGTGCGTGTGTGTGTGTGTGTGTAAGCGGTGGAATATCTTTACTCACAAGTATTTTTATAGAAAAATGTTGTTATTATACTAAAATTTATATTTATTATTATATGTGTGTGTATTTATTTTCACGCGCACACAAAACACACTTTCGAAAATATATTTTCTTTTGTAATTTATACAGTAGTTGTTGCTCAGAACAATCAGAACTAAATTACATAGTGTGTTAAGAGGGTCATCANGAGAAAGTGTTTATATAGGAACTTGTATGCCTGACAATGCTTCATTAAGTAATTATAAGTCAAAAACTTTTATATATCGGCAGACAAGTATTCTTTATGAATCGAACTGNTGTCTGTTAAGAAATCATTGCGCTACACAAATTTTGTACATGTAGAATCGTCAATTGTTGACGATGAATCACCGGGACTAATTGTTGGCAATAAATCATCGAGACTTTAAAGAATGCTGTATACAAGGTTCAACAGGTAAATTCTCACTTGTATATTTTGGAAAATAACTTTTTTAGCACTTTTGTTTGGGAATTTTTTTGTCTTCCAACTCTTCGATATAATTTTGGACGCAAGTTTTACATAAATTATTTTCATCTCTACTCGACCCCCTGATCATACTATATAAATTCGAACTTGATTTGACACCCTGTATATACACACCCTTACGAAAAAGAACTACTGCCGATTACATATAAATAAAGTCAGTAATATAAATATTACTGACAATCACATAAGAATATTATTAGATATTACAGGAATCACTGAGAATATTACTGGCAATTACACAGAATCCCAGTAATTTTTTCGTACCACTGCCGCAATATATTACTGCCAGTAGTTCTTTTTCGTAAGGGCATATATGTTTAAAATATAATAATATAAAACTAATAATACTCGGATAACAGAATACCATATTTAAATTAGCAGATCTAGTGTATATAACCATTACGTGTTATTTTGCGAAAATATGCAAACAAATCTCAAAATATTTGTACTTNATGCATCTTAAAAATATTCAAAATTTTTAATATAAAGAGACTATTTATGCAAGTGCAATACATGGCAAGCATTTAAAAAATCACAAGTTTATTTTGTAAAATTTATAATCTACAAATAAAAATATAAAAAAGAGGAATGTATAACTCCTTTGGTTAATTGGATCAATGTTAAGTTCATCTTCTAGTACGTCTCAGAATCAATCTCAACAAGCAAATTTTGCAACGTAAGTAAATGTTTATCCATTGTTTTATTGCAATAATTAAATTTTTTAAATATTATTTTTGCATGAGACCATTGAATTAAGAAAAGGAAGTTTATAAACTCGCATTTTATGAAAACTTGTCTTCTTAGAGTTGATATATGTATATTATATATATATATATATATATATAGTGTTTGGTAATAACCGTAACATCTCTTGTGGACAGAATATAGAGCGAATTCAGTCAAAAGTTCTTTACATTTTGCAAATTTCGCAATATTTAATGAGATATTAATTTATAAAACTCAGCGAAAATAAGCGTGTGTTCGTCTATAAAAGGTAATAACTGTACATTACCTATTTATAAATATATATATATATATATATATATATATATATGTGTGTGTGTGTGTAAAAAGCAAATAACTGTTTATATAAAACAGATATTATTATTGTGTTCAACAGCAATCTTGTGATGTCATAATTGTAATTGCGTAATAAGTCAACATAACTTCAACTCAAAAATATTTTAATAATAAATTAANACTTTATTAATAACTTCTACTTTGTAAAAACCATGACGAGATATTATAAANTCAGTCTCTGTATTAGATATATATTGGTAAAGAATATATAACAGATAAAAATCTTTATATAAAATGTGTGTTATAAAAGATTCTTTCCATAATAAAGACTTATCAATTTCATCGACTAGATACAATAAAATCCAAGTTTTGTCTAAGAATAATACATATGTGCAAAATAAATTTATGAATATAAATACTTAGGGNTTGTTTGTTCCTATGAACATATTGTATATACAATTAAAATAATGTTATAATAGCCAAATAAAACTTGGTGCAAATTATGACTCGATTCTTACATATAGAGAAAAATGTAATAAAAAATAAATTATATAAGAGTACATATATTGTTTTTTATTGCCAAACAGCAATAAACGCACAAACGAATCATTATTTAGAGATTTAGTGTTGTCTCTGCTATTGTGTATTATTTCCGCTGGTATGTGATTAAATTATTTTAAAAAATAAGATAACGTATGCGCACACAATATTGGAAACTAAGTCCTAGTTACTTAGTCTTCAAACGTGAATTTTTATATTTTTATATTCTTACTTTGTATACTTGTATTTATTACTTTTAATATAATATAATCATTCTAAAACTTTCTCGCCTAATCTAAAAAATTAAAATATTCTATTTTGTTTTAATATAAATAATNTGCGTGGTGAGAGGATCTCTTTTGCCCAGGTGTGTTTTTCTATCAAATCTACTTCAGCAATATCAGTACTTTGAGAAGTTTGTAGTANTTCACCTAATATAGATGAGATCTATCACTAAAGTATATAGTATTATATACTCTTATACTTTTCAAAACGTGCTTTTCAATCNTATTATTTATGTAGTTACTTAATATTTAAATGCAAAGCACTATAAAGTAACATACACGCATGTACACATACATAATATACAAGTTTGTTTTTCCAAGTATTTATCATATAATATGATAATTTATAATTATAACGAAGCGTAACTTAGAAAAGCTGTCATTATACAGATAATTTTATTGATTATATCTGAATAATTGTATAAGTTGTGTGTGAGATGGTATCGATAACTTTAGCCGTATCGATAACTCGCTAACTATTACGATGAATGATTTGTATTGTGTGTTTAAATTTCAATCAGTTATCTCATCGAGTTACGAACTTTTTTTTAGCGCATACATATATTATGCAAGAAGTTAAAAATTGGCGACTTCTTCAAGATCATAAACGACAGTCTATCACGCTGTAACGCACAAATATAAATAACGGTAAATATAATTTCTTTAAAGGGCATGAAGATCTAAAGGCCCCATAACGAGAAGAAATAAACTTTACGTCTTTTTTCAAATCTAGTTTTATATAAGATGACAAATTTTAAAGACACTAAATCTATGCAACAATGCACGTTATACTCACCTACTATATTATCCTTTTTTATTCTCTTCTGCAAACATAAATTCTGCAAATAAGATATCAGTATAATTATATAAATGATTGGACTGTAACATGCCATGTAATTAATATAATGAACAACAGAAAATCGGCATATACAATTGTGAAATGATATTTAACTGCAGTTTTATCTTCGATATGTAAATAAATAATCTTTGAACATGACGATATCTTGATATTCTTCCGTGTGTGCAATGTTTAACAATTGTACAAAACTAGAAATAACTTATATCAAAATTTATATAGAAAATAAATATTTTTAAACATTACGTTACCTTTTGTTGCAGTCAAAGTAACTTGTCTTTTTAACTATTTTATACCGTTAATATAGTATTCTATACTGTTAGACATTTGTATCAAGAGACGAAATCGTAGTTTTGTGATTCTTTGTATATCTTCTCAGATGCTTCTTCAGTCGGTGATAATGTATATCTGGTAGTCTCTATTTCTTGATATTTAGTAACTTGTAATATATCTATACGGTATCATTTATAATCTCTTTTTCTCGTCATATAATTTCAGTTTTCATTAAATTGTTATTAAAATTGTTCGTCGTGTATATCTTATACGATGTTAAGACAGATCTCTTTACGGTGATTTGTTGACAGTACGTTCAAGTTAATAGGTTCAAAAGTGTTTTTAAAATATACGAGACAATTGATAAATATCTGAACCAAAAAATCTAAATAACAATTTATAGGGTTGAAACGTACGTTCTCGAATTCTTCAAAATAGTCATTACGGCATCGATGACTTTATTGTTCCTCGAAAGTTTCTTTTCATCGAGCCATTTTTTCAGATTTACAAATACATAAGTATGGAAATCGCACGGGCCATATCCGGCGAATATGTTATAGCGAATGAAACAGCAATTCGAGGTCTAAATTTTAAATTTAGTAAATTTTAACCATTGTAACAGTTGAAGTGTGAGTTGATACATTGTCGTAAATTTTAACCACTGTAACAGTTGAAGTATAAGGTGATACATTGTCTCAAAACTCACCGAGAACGTTTACTTCGGCGACCTGTCACACGACGTGATAATGAGCCAGCATGTGACATTTGTTCTTCTGACGAATGAACTCGTCAACGACAACGGAATGCAATGTGATACTAATGTGGCTATTTTTGCGTAGTTTTGGATACTTATCAATCGTTTCATATATTCTTAAAAACTTGATTTAACAAAATTTGAGAGATTTTTCTCCATTTGAACACTTTTTTTGTTGATGCTACTTCTTTCTTCGCAAGTACTTTTTCGGTAAATAATTTAGTTACATCCGATAATGTGCACGTTAGTAGAAGTGCGATTCATATTTTTGATTAACTGTCTTGTTTGACATTTTACCGAAGACCATCAGAATCATTCGTTGAAAATATAAATTTTTATACAATATGATGTGGAGAATCTTTTCCTAGTGATGATAAGCAAGTTTTTAGCGAATTTAATGGAATGTTCTCAAAGGTGCAAATTTAATATATACTCAAATTTCGATTTAGTCTATTTTTCAAAACATGAAAATCTTCAACATCTTCTGTTTTACAAACGTAAAGATGTTCGGTTAAAACATGATTGCACAACTTATCAAGATTCTTCCACAGTTTCTTGTAACCTGAAAAGAACCACATATTTAGATTAATTAACAAAGAAACTTAAATCTGCGATAAAATAAAATTTACTTCTATTTACTAACATAAGTTTATCGGACTTCACAGACAACCGCAGGAAGGTATTATCGTTATTTGAACAGAAAGTTATCGGGTCTACGCTGCTATCAATGGCATGGTTTTGGGTGTTGCACAGGATATCGTTATCGTCCACAACTGTATCCGTATAGAAACTATCCAATTCAAACGAAGATTGATCCAAAGGTGGCGAGAAACGTGTGTTCGATAAAATATGTTCTAGATTTGTGACAATTGAATCATCGTTTGAGAAACTGAAATCTATATAATCGGTATTCATTATCTCGTTAGCCTTTTTTGAATCTATATCGAAAGAATCGCTATCATATGTGTGCAACTCGGAGGAATGTAACTGATCGTTCGATATCGAGGTGTCGCAATCACTTTTATGTTGTTCCTTCATTGTAGCTTTGAAATATTCGAAGTCATCTATGAAATTGTGTTTTCTTCTATTGTCAGAAATAACATGATCATCCAACGATCCCATAATATGATCTCCGATGACCGTGGTCGAGACATCACATATGGTGGAATTGTTCAGATATTGTCTTCTCTGTTCGGCATTTGTAGTTATAACCTGTTCACCGGTATGATTCACAACGTAAACGTATTTATTACTGTCGCTTATATTTGTATCACCATTTGGTGATTTAATGCCTTGTTTGTTAAACATATTACGCAAAGTATCTTGTGTTTTTACCTCGGTAATATCGCAGTCGGTATACATACGTGGTCTTTTGGTTGAAGTACTAATTAAATTGTCAAAATTAATTTGAGATATTGCAGAAGATTGGTGGGAAAAATCCTCCAAAGTTTCGCTTTGTATGTTATTTAAGACACTAATATGAACTAAATCGTCTATACAGCCAGTCTTGGTTATTTTATCAGTTTCTTCTGTTTTCGGAAAATTTTTTTGTTCGCAATCGACTTCCACGTTCGAACTGATTTCGGAAGAATTGATATCGAATATACAGGTTTCCGGGTGTAATTTATCGTTTATCGTCGAAGAGTCGCAATCGCTCTCTTTTTGTTCTTTCTTGTTCATCTCGGAATATTTAGCGGTATTGCCATAATCGTTTATCGTCACATTGTCGAAATTGACACGGTGACTGCATAACGGAGACTCTACAATTTGATCACCAGTAAACGTAGTCGATACAGTGCACGCATCATTGGACTTATCCATTCTCTTTTCGGCGTGTACACCCATGACCTGTTCACCGATATGATTTACAACGCAAACACAATTGTTACCGATGTAAATTATATTCGTATTACAGGCCAGCTTGACATCGTTCTTGTTCTCATTAAACGTATTACGAAGTGTTTCTTGTACTTTTGACTCGGTGACGTTAGTGTTGGTAAACAAAAAAGGTTTACGATCGATTTTTGCACAACAATTTGGACACTCGTTAACTTGGTGGCAGACTTTCTGCTCTATCATCTCCGTAAGCTGCGAGCTATGATCATTAATGGATTTTAAGTTTTTTATCAGCATTGTTTCCCAACAACTTTTTTGCATTACGCTACAATCTGTACTCGTTGTCGATAACTTTTGTTTGAGAGGAACATCTCTAAAGAGATGTTGATCCGCGATATTGTTTTGGCACATCTTGAACATAGTTGTTTCCGTGATATTTTCTTCCCGAGGAGTTAGTGTTTCTTTACTTTGCAACATCGGATTATTGTATGAACCAACAGCATTTCCCGTCATATACGTGAAATGTGAAGCGTAATTTTCCGCTTCAGTTTCTTTCAATATATTGGCCGCAACTTTCAAATCCTCGGTATTTTGATCAAATACCGAAGATAACTTGACGCAATGTGAATTATAACCGCGTTGTTTTTCATCATCTTTTGCAAGTTTCGGACAAATAACGTTGAGGTGATTCTTTGTATTTAAATAATTATTCTTTTGAAAATTACACGTATCGTTTGACGAATCTCTAGTGTTACTTAAAATACAACTCTCTGTGCTATCGTTGATTTTATTCTCGGAAATAGATGTACCATCCATAGGAACTTTGTTGCTTTCGTTTTTCGAGTATTTTTCAATATCAGCCCTACTTGTACGTATTGGAAAACTGATATGATTTTGTTTCTTACCACGCTTCTTGTTTCTTATTATACTCTCCATAAACTTCAAACATTCCAAATTTCTTTGTTTATCTTTCTTTTTTTCTTTTCTAGTCTTTTTTTTTATCAAAGTTTTTTTAGTCTTTTTTCTTACTTTAGGAATGTTTACTTCATCGTCTCCAGTTAAATCTATAATCTCTTGATTTCTTGATTTCAAACATTTTATTTCATTTCTTTGTAGATAAGTTTGAGTCAAACGTTTGTTTCCATTGTTATTTGATATTATATTACAGTTTTGCATACCGCTCGAACATTCTTTGTTTATTTCCTGATCAATATCTTCATTACCGTTGATCCAATCAAACAACGAAGTCTGATGTTTCTGCGAGAAAAAGCATTACTTTGTAATTAAGATACATATTTTATTTTACTCACGCGAGAGCGCTTATGAAGCAATTCGTTACCAACAAAGAAATTATACCGAATATTATGTACATTACCTGTAATCTCAAACAGCCCAGATCAGCACGAATTATTTTAGGACATTGCAAATCCGAATTATTTTTCTTATCTTCGAATAGCAGAAAATGTTTATGAAGTTGCTTTAGATTAACATTTGATTGCAATAACCACAGTGTTTCATTTTCTTGATCCGTAGGCGGTTTAGGCATATACTTCAGTAATTCGTCGCATAAATTCGGCATACGTGGTCCTAACATCATTATAGCTAATTCATTAATTCTTTCATCAGAAATTTTTTCCATTTTCTTCCACATTTTGAAGGCAAGCAAATATCTGACGTAAGTTACACCGGTTATAGATGTTGTTTTTGTTTTAAGAAAAGTGAAGCTCTTCCTATAAGTAGCGAAATACATGATATTTTTGTATTACTTCAGTATTACTGTTTATACTATTAAAGTTTCTAGTGTACAAATTTAGTATAACGCAACACTTTAAAAACTTAATTTTTTTTACGTACGTAAATATATAATTACAAATTTTCTTGTCTGTATGTTTAATTCTAAGTAATACCCTGAAAATATGTTCTTCCGAGTTATCTGGAAATACACACAAATTTAATATCGCAATACAATCCATCTCCGTTACAAGACAATCTGTACGAAATAATTTTCGTTGGAAAACTTACTCAAATATATATACAATGCTGCAAGAATTTTTGCAGCAATTTTAGAAGAATCTTTATCACAAGTGGAAATTTTTAATTCCATATCTATGTACACATTCAACAAAGTTGACATTTTATTTAAATACAAACTATGATCATCTATGTCCTAAAGATGGAAAATATATGCATGTTAATAAGTATATCGAATATCTTTCATACATGTAATTTCGCAAATTAGCAAAATCTGACTGAAACTGTGCGCGATACCTGTTTTATATCGCGCCAATATAAATAAAAGAATATTAACATATTATTAATATGATTCTTTAAATTTACTGCATCATTAGACTTGATATTGCTCATTGCCAAACTAGAAGAAATATTCCTAAAATATGCAATTATTAATATTATACATGTACATGTAAACATTTTGTAAGATCTTTCTGACTAATGTAAATAACAATCCTTCTTACGGTGTGTAGATATAAAGTAACTCTTCAAGATGGTGATAATTTCTACTTCCTGCGGACGAATGTACAAGACTCTTGAATTTTGATAACCATGGAAAAACATCTTCAATTTTGTTGTTACTTTCCATTGGCGATCGTACTATGACATCTTCCGCCTGATGAATTTGTAAACATTCTTTTGCACTTTGGTTACTTTCACATATGGAAATCATTTTTTTATCCATAACAATATCTTCCTGTGTAACTTTCTTGCGGTATATGAATTCTCTGCAATATAATTTTAATAAATGGATGCAATTTTTGAGACAAAGTTTTATACTTTGCAATAAATCAAACATAAAAACTTGCAATTTGACAAATGTTGAATTTTCTTATAAGAATACTAATATGTATTTATTACACATATTCTTTTTTTCTTCCATATTTTTATATTCTCTCTTCTTTTTTTTTTTAGAAAAATAGAGATAGTAAGACAAAAGAAAGAAAAAGAGATAATAGTAGTATTATGGGGTCTTGAAGTATGAAACTTGACAAATACACATATACACACATAAACACACACACACACACACACACTTAATGTCTCAATATTCTTATATATAGAATGTTCCTTCAACAGAAAGATGTACATGGTTTCATGTTCATAATTTATGACAAGAAACAAGAGAAACATTTTGAAACAATCTATAAAACAAACTTTGTCTTACAGTGCTTATTGCAGATTTATGGCAGTCTGTTGTATATTCTTCATGTGTAGAATGTCCATTGTCTTCAAGGTGTCTTTTTTTAAATAAGGTTTTGTTTTTTTGCTAATGTTTCTTCTGATGGTGAGAATTTAATGACAATCTTGCTTTTGTTGTTTTTTTTTTTTTCTATCATAGATTTCTATATAATGTACTGGACCACTAACAGCAAATTTTAACATGAAGCCAGCATGGATTAGATATTGCCATATGTCACATAGACCAAATTACATACATATATTGTCACATTTCAATTCAAAAATATTTTCAAAAGATATTTTACCAAGTTATATACGATCTTTAGAGTATCTGTTTATATATCCACATAGTATAAGGCTTGTTCTTACCATTTTCCACTTGATGTACTAAAACCCTTATTTGCTTTTATTATGTCACTTTACCATACTTGCACAAAGTAGCTGTACATAACAGAAATTTACTATACCCTGTATATAAGTGGTTTTCTACTGGACATATAGTTATCTGTTTTTTGCATTGTTATTTCGCAAACTCTAGTTAACGGTCGTAAATGTATTACACAAAAGTTTCTCCTGTATGTCGTGCATATTGATGAAACGGCCTCCTGTATACCATCTTCGTGTGACGAAAATCCATCAACGTAAAACCACTATTCTTTCTTCAAAAAAATCACGTTATCTTCTCAGTTGATGTTTCTACCGAGTTGTGTCAAGGTTTTTAACGACAATCTTCACTTTACTGTATCTAAAGTGCTAAACGCACCAATGTAAGTAAATCAGCTTACCGAATGGTTGCAGCACAATATTGCTTGAGAAGTCGCAATTCTTGCGCATGCGCAATGAAGAAGACGTCAATAAAGCATTTACCGGAAGTAAAAAAAATGCCAACCGATTAAACTTGTACAATAACTTTGACGAATGTGAATGCTTTGAGAATACACTGAGATGTACGATCAAACATATATATAGTCGACTTAAATATTAAAAATTTTAAAACCAATACAATAATCGTACATATTAATCATTTTAATATAACCTAACCTAACCTAATCTAACCTAACCCTAACCTAATCTTATAACGCCTTATCAACCTGGCTGCGATCCGTTTCATGCTTAAGCGCACATTTATCTATAGTATACGTGACATATACTACAGATAAATGTGCCCCTCTTTGACTATGGCTGCGTTCGGGGAACGCGCTATCAGCACTGTTGCATCATTCTATCTTTATTGCTCGTTAGATGTAAAACAAAGATAGAATGACGCAATAGCGCTGATAGCGTGCACCCCGAACGCAGCCTATATAATATATGGACTGCTAGTAGCTAACTTCAGACGTGTCGCCTAGAGTCCCTGGAAATAAGGGCGATGTCCCATTGAGCGGAAATCTATAGCGGAACGGAATGTGCGGAACCAGCTCGACCAATCGTAACCATAGAAAAAGCGAAGGAAAGAAAACGGAATGGCTATGATTGGTCGAGCTGGTTCCGCACATTCCGTTCCGCTATATATTTCCGCTCAATGGGACATCGCCCTAAGAGTCTGGCCAATGTCAAACTTTTCATTGGTTCTGAAACAAAATGGCGGAACCAATGGATAACGTTATAGCCACACATTAAATTTGATTTAAATAACAGTATGCCTGTTCATGGTGGTAGCATTTTTTGCTCTTATAATCTTCTCTTTCTTTCTTTTTCTCCAATGCCCGAATATATATCTTATTTTACGTATAAAATTGGTAATTTAAAGTAATATTAACAAATTCAAACAGCCAACTACGCAACAACCAGTCATTTTCTGCAAAACAAACACATAAATAAATTTGCAATTATTCTATCAAATTGCTAACAGAAGGTTAGAATGTCATTTTTTGTTGCACAGTGTCTGTACATACCTATTTTTCTATCATAGGTTTTATGTCCAATTTCTCCACTTCTGAATAAGTTTTAGATAAGATACAATATATGTTTTTATATATTTCTTCAAAGAATAGCTATCAGGAGATATAAGGAAATCGGCCTTATACGATATAGAATACGATATATATAGTAATTATCGACGCCATTTTGTTTCAGATTAAACATTGGCCAGACTCTTATTTCCAGGGACTCTAGACTTGTGCACATAGCACGGAATAGAACCATGTCCACGTATGAACATATAACGTACGTACCGACAAGTCGTTTGTGAACATAGCTACGTAGTTGCCAATGTGCACCACTTGTGGACATTGGCGCTGGCTTACAGAGCGGAAAAACGATTTCTCTCTGGTGCTAGATTATCGAAATATTCACACACACATTTACGTATGAATACTCGAAGGACGCCACTGGCAGTTGTTCTAACAAGTCTTAAATATTACATGATCAATAAATATTATACGACGAATTACATTCAATTCGCCACGAAGGAACGTTTTCTGTGAAAAAAAATCAGCATCGCAAATGACAAGGAATCGTCTGATGTTAACTCGGGAAATAAACTTTGCAGCTGTTGGTATAAAAGAAAAATCATACACATTGCGCGTCGATAACAAGTCGTTCTGGTTGCGCGTGCGAAGGGGTTTCGCGAAAAGGACGAGAGAAATGACATCTCATCGTTTTAATTGATGTTTTACATAAATAACAAGAGTATAAAGCGCTTTTTTAATTGAAAACGTACTTCTATTCTTGATCTCGTTGCTGATACAATTTTGCAATTTATCTTTCTTCTCTTGCAGAATACGCAATAGTTTAGATCAAAAGCGTGTGTGACCGTTATTCCCGTTATGCGTGTCTCCTGTTACTTCGATAAAAATTAACCTACTTACAAAAAAAAACATATCAAAGCCCCGTACAGGAGGGATATCGTGGCGGGTAAGTGTGACGAGAGAGGCCCAGATGCGTGGGTCCCAACGCGTTGTTACCGCGTGGTCCCCATTGACGGTTCAGTCTACGGCCGTCCACGGTTGATGCGATCCTTCGCGCCGGACCTATCGGGAATGCGATTTCGCGGGCATCGGTGACCTCGGGCGCGATTATGCTCTCACGTTTTCATGCGATATTCATCGTGTGTATCATTACGGTAACTGGAGCATCGTTTCCGCCGGCGGGAAGATGGTGCTCTATCTGGTGCACGCCGTATAGCGTCGGCGTGCTGCTCTCCTTGCCGGAGATCGCACATCAGTGGTCAATCCCGGGTTTCTGGTCGAGTCGCGCAACGAACAAATTCCCGCTCAACGAGCTTCTCGTCAAACCAGACGAAACTCGATTTTCCAGGGGTGAGTGTGATGACGACACGTGATAAGAGAAAATTGTGAAAAATCACACAAATTTCTGAATTCTCGAGAACGCAATTTTTAAATAAGCGATGTGCTCGCGTAAAAAACAAAGTTGTCATTTTTATTCGGCCGTTGGCCGAATCATCAGACAAATTTAAATCACCAACAAATGAAGTCGCTAACAAACTTCTGTTACACGTGATGTAGTTTTAATTACTTTCTTTACAAGTGGTGAATTGCGGCAACAAGAATTAAGTGACATTTCACGAGCGCGCTAATTGCTAATCTTTAACCACGGTGATTTCCGTCACGGTGTAATCTTCTGTAATCTTCCTGTGTTTTTTGCTCCGCTTCTTGTTGATATCGAGGCACGTGCTCGTTTTTTTTTCCCTCCGTCTTTGAGAGAGTAACGACACATTGATTATATATCTGCCGCATTTGCAATTTGCAATTTACATTGACTGTTTTTTGTTGGAAACTGACAATTTCAATCTCTGCTTTATTTTTGCGGTCAAAAAAAAAAAAAAAAGAAAAAGATAGAAACAATACGCGGTTTAAAGAAACCGCGAAAAAATCTAAATAAAAACCAAGTAATTGGAAAATTGTCGTCGCGAGAGCATTCGAAATAAACGAACGTTCCCACGTAATCCGATTTTCGTTCTGTTCGCAGTGCTGAACTTCTTTCCAGTTCCGGTTGCGGAAGAGTGCCTGTCCGAAGACAAACGACGCGAGGGAGTATGCATGAACACATACGAGTGTCGTATCCAAGGCGGTGAATCCCACGGTCCGTGCGCACTCGGACTCGGCGTGTGCTGCATATGTGAGCGCAAATTTGTCTCCTCCTCGCGAGCTCTTCAACATCATCGCGAAACGATATCTTCGAACCGAACTCCGACAGAAAATCGCGTCGAATCGTTCCAAATCGTGTGAGAGAAATACAATCTCATCTTTTTCTCTCTTCGAACAGGATCGAAGACTCGTTCCGACCGGCCGCGTTCTCTTTGAATGGATTAATTGATTCATTTTTTTCACACGTGTGTCTCTTTTTCATTTTGCCGGAGAGCGCACGTTCGATCCAAAAATACGTACAAAAGACATACTTTTAGTCAGGCACGCGCGCTTATTTTTAGCGTCTAAAAATAGGTCTTTGCGGATTCGCACGCTCGCATCATCGATGCCAAATCGATCGGCGCTTCTTCTGCCAGGTTTAACGGTATCGAGAGATAAACCTGGGCGTAGTTCCGAGGCGCGATCTTGAGCGTGTAGCGCGTTCTCCTCGTGAAAGGGAGCATCCGAAGAATGAAGGAAAAAGAAGGAAAAAAAAAGAAGAAACGGTATACGCCGAGAAAGAAACTCGGCGGGCCGGCTTATACAGTTATTTAATTGCCTTTCGGCACAGAGAATCTTACGGAGGAGGAACTTGTACGGAGGAGCCTCTTTACGTTTTGTTTACGCGCTTTTGGAAGCCGCGAGTGGCATCGCGAGCGTTACGTTTAGTTCCTTCTCGACTCTTACAAGCGTTACGTTTAGTTTCCTCGACGCTTTCAACGCGACAAAATTCATTTCGGTGAATTTATTCACGAAGAGAATTCGTTCTCTTTAACGGATCGTGGCAACGGGTGCGCGATATTTACAAAATATTTCGCAGCGGTCAATTTCTCGGGGGAATATTCGAGCGTGTGATATCGCATTTCGCGAGATTTCATTTTATATATATATATGTATAAAAAAAAGTGGATAAAACTGCATCCGAGTCTAAAATTTCGTTCGTTAAAGCGCTTTAACTTCGATGTTAATCTTAATCGCTTCGCAAATTAACCGCCGCGCATTAGGTTTTTGCTTAGGTGAATATACGCGCCGAGTAGCGCGTATCCCTTTTTCTTTACATTTTAATGAATAATTACGACCGAAATATTTTAGGAGAAGGACACAGAAATGTAAGTCTAGCGTCCGATCATTTTGTTTTAAACCATTCTTAATTTAATGTTATAATAGTTTATGTACTTAATAATCTCTCGAGAAAAGAAAGAGACGCTTCGTTATACGGAGTTATATAGGAACGATAAAGTTTCTACGAAGAGATGAAACCAAATTGAAGCGCGATATAAAAAGTTTTATGAAGAGAACAATATTTTCTCAAGATATATTTTCTCGAAGCTTGATTAAATTTTTCTTTTTTTCTTCAGAAACGAGTCTTGCCGTCTTTCAGTCTCATGCCGCTTCTTCTGAAACCTATCTCTCGACGCGGAAAAATTCTTATTGCCGAGAAAGTCGCTTCTATATATACATATATATATATATATATATGTATATATACATATATATCTCTCCGTCTTTGTTCTGTTGAAGTTTTCCCCCGTCCAAATTGCTGTTTGTGTTGCTTTTTACTTCGGTCCGCATCCACTCGCTTTTTCCTGCCTCGCGATATTCGTCGCTGCAGTTGCAAACAGTCGAAAACAGGGCCATATACAGCGCGCGCGCGGACGCGGATTCTTGACCGATATCTCGAATACGACTTCTCGCCGTGCACAAGTGTTACTCGATGTCTTACGTTATTGTCCGACTTTTATCGCGAAACATACACGTAAAATGCGCTCGCTTAATTTGACAACGCGACAATTTAACGCGCGCGAAATGTAACGGAGAGTTTACGTAATTGCGAGCGAATTAATACGAACGACGAAACGGGCGAGATTAATCCCCGACGCTTCTCACGGTCAAATAAATGTGTGTGGCTTTTATTTAAAAAAAATAACATTATATATTTGATAAAATATTGTAAAATAAGATAAAAAAGATAGAAATAATATAAAAAATAATAATAAAAACAAAACATAAAAATAATAGAAAATAAAACAAAAAATTATATAACGTTAAAATAAAAACTTATGTTTATTTATATTTACTTTATATTTGCACGTAGAATAAACGTACGTATTTACATTATTTTTGCGAGCTCTCATACTATAATAAATAAAAAAAAAAAAAAAACAAAAACAAAGCTACAATCCGCCTGTTTCTCTTTTCGTGCCTCTTTCGTTGAATCGCTCTGAATGCACGTCGCCGCATGTTATCCCGCTGGCGAGCGCTGAGCTGTTGCATTCCGCTTGTGCATCAAGCCGTTCATACATTTTTTATATTGTCCACCTAAGTTGCTTTCCCGCTACGGAGGAGGAGGTATATAAGAATCCGCGCGCGGAGGCAGTAACCGTTTCTTCTAGCCCGTCGGCCCATTGAATAGCGTTCCGAGATACTAAAACGGTCACTGAATACCTGAATGAGAACTCGTTATCGAAGCCGGAGGCTGTGCGCTTCTTTTCGTGAGAGAATATCGCGCCTACGGCAGCGGCGATACTTCGCAAAAGAACGTCCTGGCATTTAATCCGCGTCCGCGTGAATTTCAAACGAGATACTTCCACGAGAAAAATTTCCCGAGACGAGATTCTTATTTTTCTTCCTGTCACACAACAATTGTCGTGATCCGCGCGTACTTTGAAAATCTAGATCCCACGGATCCAACTGTTTCGAATAATTTACGTCAAACATCGAAAGACCGTGTAAAATATGCAAAAAATGAAAAAAGAGGCAAAAAAAAGTTTGTTCCGAATACATCTTGGAAAAGTCGGCGTCGAACTATGACGTCCAAACTTTTCGCTTTTAACTTGCGGAAGGACGTGTTTATTTTCGTTCATCAGAGCAACTTTTAAACGCGCAAAAATTCATTACTCCGCCGCGTCGCGATTGTTGTTTTTTTCATTTTCAACCAATTTTTTTATAATACTTTCAATTACAAACGAGCATCGCGCGTTATTTTCCGCCCCCGGGAGAATGTAATTTCGTGGAATTGTACACACGTGATATCGTATCGATTGTGTTTCCGCAGAGTTAATTAAATATTCCAAAACGCGCGCGCGGGGGCAGAGGAACGCAACGCGCGGCGACGGCGACGGCGTCCGTGCCGTCGTTAGAGAGAGAAAAATATTTTCGCTAACCGTGTCAGTGATATTACAATACTATGGTTTTCAGTCACGGCAAGCTGCGACAATGAGGTACAAAATAATCTGACCTACGTGACCAGTCCTGGTTTTCCCAACCTCATCGACCGGCCTATGAACTGCTCGGTGGTCGTGCGGAAGATCGATACGGAGGTCAGCCAGCTGAGGATCGACTTTGTCCATTTCAACATTGTAAGTTTCAGGGATAACGTATTGCTGCTCTGTTAGTCGGGGAATAGGCCAATTGCAACTGTCGATTCGCGATTGTCGCTCGGCGCATGTAATATTCCGCAAGTTGACCATGTCGACGTACCTGACACGACGGCGCGAACGAGGCTCGTATTTTTTTTTTTTTTTTCGCCTCGACAAAATGCGTCCATTTCTTGAACCGTCACATTCGGAAATTGATGAAAAAAAAAAAAAAAAACGACTAAAAAAAAGAACACAGAGAGGTGTTCACACAACTTTAAAAACTTTATTTTTAGGGTCAACCGAACGCGATGACTGGCGTGTGCGACGGGGACGTCATGGTGATTAACAACGGCAGGACGACTTTCGAGCTGTGTGGGTGGAATAGCGGACAGCACGGTGAGGGAATCTCATTTGGATAACCGTTTGGATAATCGCTTTATTGCGCGCCTTGTATAATTTATGTACATATAATTTTGTGCAAAATCTCCGTCATTAAAATTGTTGGCGCGAAAACCTTCCGCGCGGCAGATGGTGCATCGTTAATCGTTTCCGATGCGTCCGCATTCACAAATGTACAATTTCACGAGTTACCGGTCGCTCTCTCGTGTTAAACGGTTGAACAAGCGGTTGAATTGCGTAAGCTAACAGATTGGTTTTTTTAATATGATTAAATAAAAAGTAATTGGATTGAGAGACTCGTGCGCAAAATGTGCGCAAAAACGCATCGGTAACTTCGGCGTATATCTATTCGATGTATCTATCTTCCCGAGCAATTTAAATGGCAATTTAAATGGCATCCCCTAAATGTCTTCCGAACAGTGTATGTGGACGTGAGCGAAGGCAACGAACCAATAACTTTGAACTTCCGGCTGCCGGGCGGACTGCAGTCACGAATGTGGGAGATGCGCGTGGCGCAGCTGGGCTTCGAGCAACGCGCGCCCGTTGGCTGTCTTCAATACTTTCGCACGATCAACGGCACGCTAAGAACATTCAATTATCTGCCGAACGGCAGATATCTTGCGGGACACGATTACCTATTGTGCGTGCGTCAGGAACGGGACATGTGCGGCATCGCTTATCAGCCCTGCACGCGAGACTCTTTTCGGTTGGGACCCAATAGGTTGCCAGAATCGTCGAGCCCGAGTACGAACGCGACAACGAACGCCGGAAACGTCTCGGCTGTCAATATGACGGCTTCTGGCGCAGCGCAGAACAGTTCCGACGTCGACGTTGTCGAAGGCTCGGGAGCGGGATCGCCTGAACAGGAAATAATCTCCGCTTACGACGCGACGAATCCGGCGCTTCCTTTTCAGAGGCAGTGCAGAGACAGGATTCTCATTCCTTGCGACTTCGAGGAATTTATCACAGTGCGTTCAATTTTTTTAAATTTTTTAATGTGATTTTGTTATGTTGAATTTTAAACATGTTCAATATAAAATTTTAAATTTATTTCAATTGAAATGGAGATACATAATATTTTCACGTTTTCCACGTTTGTTTTTGTGTTAAAATACACACTGCAGCGGCAAGTTAACGTTTGTTCCAGCCGGGAAATAACATGGCAGGCATCTGCAATCTGGAGCATTGCGGCAATTCGCTGTGCACTCAAAACGAACTTGATGCGGAGGGTAACTGCCGAGTGGAAACTTGGACTACACCCTTCCGCATAAGGGTGGCATTCGGTCGGAGCGGTAACACGAGCGGCACATTGGAAGACAATACCGGAATGTGTATCACGTATCAGCAGTTAGCCTGCGTGGCCTGAATATCCACGCGCGTTCAAGAAAGAAATTAAAAAGAATGTTATTCTTAGAATATCTAATAACAAAAAATATTTATTGATCGCGTAAAACGTATATATACATATATTTTTTTAAGATTTTGTTCGTTACGTTTGTTGTTTGCTTGTACCAAATATATTTATTTATCTCACTGTTTTAAGCGCCTTTGATACTTAAAACAGAATTCTGCAACAACATGATGGAAAAATATTCTCGAAATAAAACTTGATGTAAAAATTAATTAGAGAACGGAGGTGGGAGGGGGAGGGAAGGAAGAAAAACGAATATACCGCGGAACGTCAAAGAGTCAAATAGTTTTTATTTACAAATGAACTAGCTTAAATCGTAAACGCAGCGCACAACTCTCGATACAGTGATAGATATATATATAATTCGCCTTTGTGTCCCGCTTCTTTTATTTTCTGACGCGATCGCTCGTCACGACCGTCGGCCGCGATCGTCGACGCAGCGTGTGGAATTTTGTAATTTATGGGAGAGAACGGAGAGACGCGCGTTGATGTCTTCGTTTCGTCGTTCGACGTTGGAATTAGCGGCGAGACGCGTGTGACGATGAATTTTTTTTTCTTTTTCGCTGCGGAAGACGCGAATCGACGATCGTAACGGCGACCGTCAGCGATAACGATATTATATAATGACGTTACAAGAATAAATTATAATGTTCGGTACAATATAATATAATGTATCGACGATGATGACAACATCGCCTCGAAATTGCTCTTCTAAAGAAGAAACATGCGCACGCCGTTTTGTCTCTTGTGTGAATATGTGTGTGTGTGTGTGTGTATGTGTGTGTGTAAGTGATTGCGTTAAGTCTTTCTCTTATAATTAGCTTACTTCGCATAAGTATTTATATGTGTATAATAATCATGAACTTGTAATATAATGGCAACGTTTAAAAATAACAAGGACTAGAGCGATAATTTATAAATGGAGACAAAAAACTCGACGACGAAACAGGTGAATTCTGCGGGTTTTGTTTACCTTATCAGCCTCGTCGATCACACGTCGTACATCGAATTCGAAATCATCGTATCGCATTTCTATCTACGTAAAGTCAAAAGGCTCTGGAGTAAAGCGTTTTTAAAGAGAGGGGGTAAACGCGCGCGCAACGAACGTGTATGCAAATTGTGTACGTGATTACGCGTGTTCTCCGATCACTGCGGTGCGAGGGGGCACGTTTCTGTTCTAAATACTCTACTCGATACAATCACGGAGGATGTATCCGCGGAGCGTTTAATCCGTTGGAGTTCTGAGGCCACAGTTGGATGAATCGATCGCGCATAAAAGAAACAAAACCAATTTAATACATATGTAATTAATTTTTTCTAACAGTCAATTTCTCTCAAATGTCAATCGCGTGTAAAATAAAATCGAAAGATGTACGAAAAAACAAAAAAATGTCACGATTCCAAAATGTCAAAGTCGTTCGACGGATTTGTTCTCGAGCGGATTAAACACCCCGCCGCTTCCGATTGTGGCTACGGTGTTCCCGAAAAACTGTTCGGACGTTCGTCGTTGTATTTACATCGTCGTCTCGAGCGATATATAACATCACCACGTACCGGTGTAAGTAGTGAGACGGAACGTCTCAAGAAAGATCGAATTGGAACAAAGCAAAGTTTTTCAAAGCGAAGAAAAGTAACAGTACGCGGAGAAACGAAAACACACACCTCCGACACACAGTGAGTGAAAAAGTAAAGAAGTAAGTTGAAGTAGCCAAACTCGCGCTCTCTCTCTCTCTCTTTCTCTCTGCAAACTCGAGCTTGAAATTTCTCTCAAAGTTTTTGTCAAATATTCCGAAACTGAGAGACAGATAAAGTTTCGTATAAGCGACACTCAATAAAAACACTGACGGATATATATATTGTTTTCAAACGATTTAAAATATCCGATAAAGAATTCAAGATTCGCTCGAGTTTTTTTAACGCATTTTCGGATATTTCTTCAATGCGAAAAAAAAAGAAAAAAACGAACGAACGCACATCTCTCGCACGAGTCCGATATTCTCGCGGAGAGAGAATTATCTAGTAAATTCGTGCATAATAGTCTCTCGTATATACATATATATATATATATATATATATATATATATATATATATATATATATATATATATATATTATTGATTATTTGAGAATATCTGAAACTCTTCCGCAGTTGCATCGAAATTATCGGATTTTCCAACCGCCACCACCCCACAAACGGGAGGTAGCGAGAGAAAGTTCGGGTGTGACTCAATTTGTACCCGCTCAACATGCACATCCCGTTATTAAGTAACCGATATATATATATATATATACATACTACGTTGCGTGTTAGAAAATCTGGTATTAGAAAATCTGCAGAACTTCCACTTCTCGCAAACAACAGCGGAACCAACGGAAAACGCTTCGCGTGGGGAGACGGGGGCAACGATAGTAGGCCCCCCACCCGATTCGCGGGATCGCCAGATCTCTTTCAGAATTTCGAAATCGAAAGTGTTTTTTATTTATTTTTTTTTTATTTTTCAAGCGTTTACAATATTCTCGCGAAACGAGTCGCTGAATTCGCGCGCGCGCGCGCACACACACGCACACACACACATACAAACACACATCTACTTCGAACGATGAATCCGCGCCAATCACACATATCGACAAATAAAATATCAACAAATAAAACACTCATAAATATGCAAGCGGAATAAATTCCGACGTTTGTAATGAGTAGGCAAATGTATAATCGATATTTATTTATTTACCACACACAGTGGTTGCGACGGTGTTGGCGTGTGCTAGACGAGAGATGGTCTGACTTGCGTCAGACCTCTCGAAGTGGGACACTCGATATAAAAAAGCGAGAAATAAAAAGTCGTGCGTCAGAGGGGAGATGCGGGACTATTTCGCGAAAATCTGGACGTCTGGCGATCCTCCTGTATTATACATGGGGGAGTCGATTGTATAATATTTTTTTTATCTACAACGTGTGTGTGTGTATGTGCGGAAACGCGAAAAATCAAAAGTTGTTTTCTTTCTTATTGGCTCCTGCGTGAATAGAATTTTTTTGTGAGCAGAGATCCGCACAGAGGACCGATAAGAGCGCAATAGGAATGAAAACTATGTGTTTTTTCAATGTGAAATTACACGATCGACCGATCTGGTCAAACGTGAAGCGAAAAGCGATGATAAACCGCACAAACACGGTTGTGTGAATTATGCTAATAACATTCACCTGGTGGCCGTCTCGCGAAAAGAGAGTGGGCGCCGCAAAAGACAAAGTCACATTGTTGACGCGGCAATCGTCATGCGCGGAATTCGCGCGTTCTCTCGCTTATTCGCGTCTCTTCTTCTTAAAAAAAAAAAAAAAAGAAAGAAACTGTTGTGCGCGCGTGCTCATTGTACCCGCCGCCGATATGCATTTTATTTCTCGTCGAGATCAACTCTCTCATACTCTCACACTCTCTCACTCTCTCCTTCCCCCTTCCCCTCTCCATTTCTGATCATTTTAACGTTTTATGTGATGATGATTTACACGATTCTGACAGGGAAAACGACTGTGACGTGCTACAATCGATGATCGCGCGCGGCTTTTTATCTCGTTTTGCCTCCAACATGGCCAATGCCGTTTGCGCTTATAATATACATCCCGTTTTACGGTACGCTTGGCCTCTACCTTCGGTCTCCCACAATTTCGGAGTTCTTCTCCTTTCGGTGTCGTTTACACATACAGTCGTAAGCCGTAACCCGTAAGAAATTGACCAATCACAGACAAATCACGAAAGAATAATCAATTGTGATTGGTCAATTTCTTACGTCTTACGACTGTATTGTAGACAACGCCTTCGCGTTCGATCGCGAACGAAAATTCACCTTCGTACCGAGTTCGCGTAACAGAGGTTGTTGTTTTTTTCTTCAGCGCTCCTATACGAAATTTAACGCGAATTGCCGTGACAGGCAATTTATAAGACTTTATGTCAGATACGGTCGTATTGGATATTTTCTTTTTTTTTTTTTTTTTTTCACAGAGGAGAACAGAGAAAGGCTCGAGCTCAGTTTGAGAAGAACGCGAGTGGATTGTTCCTTCGAGAGTGGGTGGAATCGCGCGCTCTTCGTGTGTGCGATTGGGTTTTCTTGCGCGGGAGGAGAAGGGACATTTGGCTGATCGATCTGACTGCGAGCCTCGCGCTGCTTTTCTTGCTTTCTTATTTCGAGTCAACAGCGTTGAATATTGCAACACGCGAGCATTCCGTGTAATATACGTGTACGTGTATGTGTGTGTGTGTGTCTGTCTGTGTGAATGCAACTATGTATCGCCGACACGTGGTGTATAGTCTGGTCGGGGTCGAATCAACGAGGGCTGGCTTTCAACTTGCAGGGCTGCACAACGCGACGTTCGCGTCTAATCTCTCCTAACGCGTCGCGTTACGAGAAGAAAATTTATTCACGCGAGCTATTCCCATTTTTGAATAATAACGCGACCACATCTGTACGCTCGTTCTTTTTTTTTTTTTTTTTTTCGATTTGTACACACACGATTAAATTGTTTTTACACGCGGATCGTACACACACACAGACACGGTTCTATTGCTTTCGGTTTCAAAGGCGGTTTCGTTTTTTTTCGTTTTTTTTTAAATTCAAAAATAGCTCTCGCGAATGTGTGTGTGTGTGTGTATATATATATATATATAAATGCACGTCGTAAAAATGTGATCGGGCACGGGCCACTCGAATAATAAAACGCTACACCCGTGCCGCGAGCGCGCGCAACGTTTTTTAACACTTTAAAAATTACACCTTTCGTTTTATCTGGCTTGCTTCCACGTAAGCATCGCGGGATTTTTTTTTTTATTCCGAACCGCACACATTCAATAACGTTTTTTTATTATAAATAATGTAAAATGATCAAACACACGGAGAGGTTTCTCTTTCAATCGATCGTTTACTTTTCGCTATGCTTGTGTTCGCTCAGTTCTAATTGAGAAATTCAGAAAACATGATGCGAAAACATCACTCGCGGGATTAACCGAAGATTAGAAGAGGAGAAGCCCGGAGAAGGCACGATTTAGGGGAAAATCTGGCTTGGGGGAGCGTCGATAAAAGTCACATCACGTAAACGATGTATCGACGATTGGCGGACGTGACTTTGCCAGAGACGTCAATATCTTTATCCCGCGTTTCACCCTCCACGAAATTACATTCCCGAGCGTGTGGGACAGGTGTAAGAAGACCGCGCAGCGCATAGACAGACGTGTACGGTCTCTCTGATGACCAAAGTGGATATATACTTGGAATGAGAGAGACGTCGGTATATAACACAGCGCGCGGAGAGTCGACGCAGCCCTGGACGCGAAAAATACCAGTTCTTTAAGGCACAAAGAATCGGGGCGATTGCGAGCCAGCGATCAAACCCAAGCCGATAGGGTATAGTTCGTCGCGCGACAAATGAGGACGAATGTTATTTAAAAACGCCGATGTGTGTAAAACGTTTTCCGTGAACACCGGCGGCAAATTATTCGGCACGATAATGTATCCCGTCGGGCGGTTCGAGACCGAACCGGGTGATGACACACCGCGTTTCGATGTCGCACAACAAAAATGTAAAAAAATATACATACGTATACAATACGTAAATTAAATGATCCGAACAATTAATTTACGCAAAAATTACGATATTTGTATATTGACTCGAATTCAATATATTTTTTATCTCACTTTTCTGCAGTCTTTTCGAAATTCATTTTTTTACTACAAATTCTCATAATATGTATTCCGAAACTGATATGTTTTCTAAAATTAGAATGAATATATATCGAACCGATAGAGCTTTATTCAGCGCTTTTTCAAATATATATCCTCTTTCCCGATCATCCGCGAACTTTTTTATTTTTTTTTTTCAGAGAGTATTTTTTATTTTTTATTTTTTTCCAGAGAGAGAGTGTTTTAGTTTAGTTAATTCTGTGGGTGCGTGTGCGTGTGCGTGCGTGTGCGTGCGTGTGTGTCAACTTGATCTCCGCGGGTTTTAAATGTAATTTGCTCCCAACTTCTTACTCTAAAATCTGCGATTTAAATACTGAGTTTTCATTACATCTATATCACGTGTGTGACAAATTTCACAACGTGAAATAATATCTCTAAGGGATTTTGCTATTCACATCTGTGTGCGCACATAATTTTCTCGCAGTACAACATATTGTGCGCGTCGTGTAAGATTTTTTTTTTTCATTTTGCGCGATAGAACGTCCACTTCGATCGATTGATGACGAGTGATCAATGTCGCAAGTTGATTCGATAGATTGCCCGCAGCTTGCTCGAAACTTAAAACTTACACGCAGATATACGCGTATCGGACAAGTAAAATCATCTTCTTTAGGCGTCGAAAACGGACACGCGTGTCGCGCGCGCGCGCGCGTGTTGTGTAGACGCCTCGGAATTTCGGAAAACAATCATTTATTTACAAACGCCATTAAAGGGGAGAATTGCGAACAAATAACGGCAAGGAGAAATTACAAATGCTATCTGGAGAACACAGTATGTGTGTAAGAATTCATACAATAATTCACAGATAAGATCAGGCACTTGGTGTAGTAAAACGCGATCGATACCATAGCGCCGTGCTACAACTTAGCTACAGAAGCAACTTTGTGACTGTGCGTAATAAAATATCGGGGAGGATATACATAGAGAATATACGTATAGGGTGTACGTATGTTATTCAAACGTCACACGATTTAAACCGAGAAACGTTTGCGAATTGGCCGAGTTTGCGATGTGTGCGCGCGCACGTATATATATATAATAATATATTTATTAATCTACGTGAAAATTTATG
>NW_018020593.1:995068-1004426 GCF_002006095.1 Pseudomyrmex gracilis | reverse complement strand
ATATATGTATATTTTTACAGCCTCTCATTAATATTAAACGCGATCCACTTTCCGTCATGTCGATGTGAAGTAAAATCAGAGCGCACGAAGAACAAGCGACACGATTATTGTTGTCAGATGTAAGTACATATTTTTTTTTTTTTTTTTCCAGACATTTTCGAGTTTTATTACGTGAGGTGTAATAAAAAATTTTTTTTGGTCCGAAAAAACGCGACTGTCCCACTTCGAATCGTCCGAAAACGCGCGTTCGCGCGCGAATTGTTAATTTTAATCGAGGGGTGGAATAGAGAAAGGGTGGGGAGAGGAGAAAGTGCGACGATTGTCTATAAAAAAGTGCCGACTGCGTTCGCGGGGGAATCCGCACAAGTGCCCTGTAGTTTGATATGCTTTTGTGTGTCGTACCTTTCTGCGCTTCCTTCTCCTTTTCCTCCGTTCCCCCTCCCCCGTGCTCCTCAGGCACGGCGGACGTAACATACATTTTAACGTACATAGAAAGAGACGTCGAGCTTTATGCTCCGCGCCAAGGGAAGAGTGAGCGAGGGGTGCGAGAACGAGGGAAGCTCCCGGGTGCTTCCGTTAACGATGTCACAAGTGATATCTCGTGTATTCTGGAGGGGGGGAGGAAGAGCAGAGGGAGGGCTCTCTCCCTGTGGATTGGTCCCGGCGATATTCACGGCGGTTTGCGCAAAGTGACACAGATCCGCACTCTCTCTTTCGCCACTGCAACGTCCGCGCCCCGCTAAAAGTGGCTGTCTGGTGATTCCCCGCGTGAGTTTGATATCGCGTCAATACGTATGTCAATCCCCCTGTCCGCAGTTTCACCGCCGCCATCGGCGGCGGTTCTAAACGCGCGCGCGCGTGACTGTATAATCCGAGAGAGCTTTATTTATCCGATATGAGGTTTCGATAATCGGTGTGTGAGGATATAACACGATCGTACGTACGTCCAAGAGAGTGAAAACCTACGATACGACGGGAGGGGGTTGGATGCCGATATATATGTATATATATATATATATATATACGAGGATGCAGATCTATCGGTATCTTCCTCGCGTTGGGGAGAGGGGACAGAGGAGGAAAGGGAGAACGAGATGCAATTTCCACAGTCGTTTATTGCGATTTACGCGAGTTTCGTGAAAATGAAACGCCGACTATAGAGAGACGGCATTGGTAATGCATAGATGCGCGATATCGGACTCGATTCCCGCTGGAAGATAAGGACGAGGTTTCCTCATGATGATGAGTAATCGATTTTTTTTTCTCTCTCTTTTTTGTATCGAGGCGACGCGTGTGCAGACCGGAAAGCGAGATGATATCAACATTCGGGAAAAACGTGCAAGCGTCAAAACGTTATAATAAAGTTTTTACGTCCCCGTTTTCATAGCGTAGGCGCGCGCGCGTGCATCCAATCTACACCTTAAATTTAGAAACCATGAATGATGCGATGTTTACGTGAGTCACAAACACGGTGGTCTGGTGGACGGTATAAGACATTCGGCTGCACTCTTGTGGGATATTTTCGTTTGCCCGTTTAATCGCTGCATTCTCGGAAAGACGAAATCAAAAAGGCGAGATTTTGCGAAGCGAAAAAAAACAAGAACTGTGAAACGTAATTATTCAGCAATCGGTAATGTAAGTTTTTACGATATTTAGTCGAAATTACTTTATCGCGGGATGTTGTTGGGGGCTAAAAAACGTTCGAAAGAAGATTACGGGAGATACTTGTCGCGGTAAATACCAGAAGAAGAGAAGGAAAAAGTAGACGTAATGAAATCGCGGAAGTATAAAAGTCTCGTCTAATGAAAAATTATAAATATATTGTAGCGCGAAGCGCAAAACAAAAATTTATCGTCACGCGAAGCGCAAAACAAAAATTTATCGTCACGCGAAGCGCAAAACAAAAAAAAAAAAAGGATTCGGATAAAAATTTCTCGAACGAGAAGATGCCTCGATGCATCAACGATGTAATGTAGTAAAAGTCGATACATCGATTCGTTTTTACTTCGCTATCGATGAAATGTATTATTCTCTCTTTTTCTCTCTCTCTTTTTTTACGAATATTAAAAAATACAAATTATGAAGCGAAGGAAGGAGGAAAGTTTTTTTTTCTCTACTTGCTCTACGCGAGTTCTCAATTTTTTTTTCTTTGTCTACACGGTTCGCCTATTTAAATCAATAGATGGCCCTCGTGGTACAAACCGCCGAGAGAGATTCTCGCGGTTAATTCGCTTTCTTCGCGCCGACAGTGTGTGTGCATAGCGTTACTCGGAATCCTAGAATTAAACCGGGGAGAGAAAAACCGGGGTGGATAAGACCGCCGTGCGGTAAAACTTCTTCTCTTTATCTCTTTCTCTCTCTCTCTCTCTTTCTCTTGTCGGACGAGTCTCGGGGTTTCTATACTTTTTTTTCGTGTTTCCGTATTGTTAAAATTTCCCGCGCCGCGCGTCCCAAATAATTAAGTAGATATATCCTTTCGCGGTCGTGTGTGTGTGTCTGGCGACAGCCCCGCCGCAGGACTTTTTCCGGATCTTTAATGTCGGATCTTTCAGTCGCCACGCTACTCGCCGGCAGTGTTTATTTCGCGTAGCCGTTGAAATGCGCAACAGAAGCCGCAAGGTGCGAGGCCACGATGCAGCGAGGTATTGTATATATACGCGTCTTATATCCATTTCCTCTTTTACTCTCCGTTTTTAGAATATCCTTTCTCTCTCTCTCTCTCTCTCTCTCTCACCCTGATAAAACGTGGACTATACCAGGTCAATTGGATTATTAGGATGTACACGCCGCGCTGTTCGCTCCGAAATAATCTCGACCAGTGAGAGATACCCACATCTGAGGACGCTACGACCGCAATTGATTAATCCAAATCTCCGGCTCTCTTGGTCCCGTTGGTTCGTAGGTTACAATACCTCCGGTCCTCCTCTGCAACCCACCATACGAGAAAAAAAAGAAAAAGGGACACTACAGAATTGGCTCCGGGTTTCGATCGGTGCTTCAAAGATTCACGATATTGCGAACTCGATTTTCGCTCACTTTCGTTTGCCATTTCCATGTCTTTATTTTTTCTTTTTTTGTTTTTTTGTTTTTTCTAGTGTCGTTCTTATAGTTATCACAATCCGTTTTGGACGTTCGTCTCGCGCGATTTTCAGACGCAAAACCAAAGCAAAAGACTAAAAATCTGAATCAATATTTAACGCGATATTTGTTTAAGTTTTATTTTTTGTTTCGCTTTTTGTTTTGCTTGCTGATTATTTTTTGTTGCTGATTATTTCGTGACATATGTATTTTGCGCGTGAATATAAATTTATTAATACACAACAACAAAAATATTTTGTTACAGAAAGTGTAACAATAATTGTTTGCATCAAGAGTTTCACAAATGTTTGTGTGATTTAATTTTCTATAAACGTCTTTTTCGGATTTAATTATCGGAGTTTCACGCGACTTCGAGAGATGAGTTATCTCACGAATCCAAATATGTCGCGTGATGCGGTCTTTTGTGGTAACTTAAAATAAACTTAGTCACACACACACACACACACACACACACAGAGACAGACACGTGTAGCAAACACGTGTCATCACACAAAACGGATTTGATAATCTATAACTGACACATAAAAACAAACGTGTTCCAAATATAATTGAGCGTATTTATCTCGCAAAGAAAATGTTTCGCAATTGAACTCGTTAATTAATCAGAATTATAACATAAGTGGCCAGTGGTAGGGAATTGGAGCTATCAGATTACACAGCAAGCGCGAGTTAAATTGCTTCTGTGCTAATTACATCAATCTTTCTTTCATGTCTACTCGTGGGCACTGCTCATTGTGCGCGCCGGGTAGATTAACGAGATAAGTAAAAGTCGAGCTCACGAATCGTGCAAAACTGCAGTAGAACTGGGCGCGTTCGAGTTACCTGTTTTCGTGGCGAACGGATCCTTGGGATGATTTGTCTTGATGGCGTTCATTCTCCGATTCTGCGGCTGGCCGCCGGCGGTGCATCCGACGACGGGCGTCTGGCCGAGGCCGTGGGGCCCGGTGGTGACCGCGCCCCCACCAGACTGCAGATGGGACATTTGCTGGCCGCAACCCGGGGGCCCGACGGTCCCAGGCCCGCCGGGAACACCTGGAGGCGCGCCTGGTGCCCTCACACGTGGCTGCTCGACCGGTAATACGCGACGTCTCTTCTTCGGTAGTTTGGCTCGCGCCTGCGTGTGACTGTAATACATCGCAAAGTTGCTAACGATCACGGGCACCGGCAGGGCGATCGTGAGAACACCGGCTAATGCGCAGAGCGCGCCAACGAACATCCCGATATACGTTTTCGGCACCATGTCCCCGTAACCGACGGTGGTCATCGTCACCAGGGCCCACCATAGACCCAGCGGTATGCTCTTAAAGTCGTTCTTCGGATTGTATTGCGTGCGCTCCGCGTAATACACGAGACTGGCGAAGATCACGATGCCGAGAACGAGGAAGAACACGAGCAGCGTGAGCTCCTTGGCCGAGGCGCGAAACGTCTGTATCAGAATCTTCAGACCCGAGGAGTGGCGCGTCAATTTGAACAGCCTCATGATGCGTATGATGCTCAAGAACTCGAGTATGTCGGCGTTCTCCATGTGAGCCTCGAATCGCTGCAGCGCCAGGTCGACGTAAAAGCTCAGTGTCGCGACCATGTCGATCAGGTTCACCGAGCTTTTGATGAAGTCGCAGCGATTCGGACTCGCGGTGATGCGTATCAAGAACTCGAGGGTGAACCAGGCGTTGCACAGGCATTCGATGTAAAAGAAGACGTCGTGGGCGTTGGTGCGCGTCTTGTCCACCACCCAGGACGAGACGTTGTCAGTCTTTACCAAACGTTTCACGATCATCGGCACTCGCATGTCCGGATGGGTCTTCAGGCAAAACGAGAGTATCGAAACGCAGATGAAGAGAACGGAGATTATGCTAATTACCTGAAATCAGAAATCCGTCCGATGTGTTCTTTTGTAAACTGATTATTGTTACAAATCGCAATCGATAGAAGAAAAAAGATGGAAAAACAAAAACTTTGAACATAAATTCACATAAATTTTTAATTAGAGGCAATTTTGTTCACAATTTTTTTGAATTTAAAATAATACCTTAGCTGCGACGGAGGAGTAGGGTTCATCGAAAAGCGACCACATCTGAGGCTTGAGCTTCTGCCACCACGTGAGGGTTCCCTCGTAGTACGCCTCCTCGAAACCGAATTTTCTGGCCAGCTCCTCTTCGGTAGGCTTCTCGGTGTCGAGATCCAACCTGTCGAGGACTGTCAGCGTTTCCTGCGTATCCCGGTGCTGCAATGGCGTGGGTGGGACGAAGGTGGTGGGGGGAGAGAGAGAGATGCAACAACGATTGTTATTTGTACCTGCGAAACTCTTTCTCGGATGTGCTTTGTCTTGAAGCAGATAAAGCGCGTGAAAAGCGATACGCGGGCCGTTGTGTGCGCGTCTCCTTGCGAGCGAAAAGCGAAAACCTGTTCAATTTTTCAGTCAGTCTTTCCCGTACATTTACTCGTCCCCGTATCATTCCAAGTTTTTTACGCACTCATCGGATTATATATTTTTATCTTTTGTAGTATATTTATTTTTTTACACAATTAAAATTTGCAAATATTCACACATATATATATATATATATATATATATATATATATATATATACAATCCAATGGCTCGGAATTTCTCAGATTCAACAAGTGAAAATTGTTTTATATTAAAAAAAAAAAAAAATCAAAAACAGAAAAAAAGTTTTTGACACCCGAAAGCAATTGAGGCGACACGTTTATGTGTACGTATATTGCGAGATTACAAGTGTGTAATTTATGGAAGACGTCTACTCCTCGGTCTGTACTTTGCGCTTCTCGCAATAATCAATCTTTCCAGCGTGTTTAGTAGGTCGTTTGATACGATCTGCTGAAAATGCTGGAAAAGTTTACCTCGCGACGCGCCATATCCTTTGTACATCTCTTTTTGACGTACATATCTTCGTAAATCTACAACATATAGGCGTACGTCAACGTTCCATACACAGCGACATGAAAATTTCGCAATTTCGTCCGTGTATTTCCACAACGAAAATTTCGCGTGCAGCCCCGCGCTTTTAAATAGGCGTGATGATCACACATGGCGCGCGTGCACATGTCAGACATGTTATTAGCTTACGATATACCTGCGTGTAGGTCATCCAACAGCAAGGCTCGACCTGATTTGAGTCGAGCCCCCAGAAATCGAGCTCCTCCTCGAAGAGCGGGCCGCACACGTCCGTGGGATAGTGCAGCTTTCCCGTGCGATAGTAATTGAGCACCTGAGCGAAGACGCCCGGGTGACGGTCGAAGAAGTACTCGTTGAGGATCGGGTCGTAATTGGCGAGGGCCTCGGTTAGCCGCGACAGCCTCGTCGCCGGGATCTTCTTCAGGGTCGCCTTGTACGTCTCGTGTCGGATCCCGCCCACGTTCAAAACCACGCGGTTTTCCGCGTCCATATTAATCAAGTTCATTTTGAATCGCAGCTCTGCTACCGCCGGCCCCGACTCACAGAAACCCAGGTGATCTGCGAACATGCATCGACGCTTTCGTCGCATGATCGAAACTCGTCTCGATTTTAATTTATATTCTACACCTGTAAAACGATTCGTTGGGATGAAAAAATTTATGCGGGACTCTCGAGGATTATGTTTAAAAAAATCTCACTCGGTCATCGGAATCATCGTTTGTTAGCGAGTCTGAGAGGATCGTAATGCCTGAGAGAGGATCAAGCGACCTTTGCGCGAGGAGAGCGCGTTTTATTGCGAAATGATTTTATCTCGCAACGTATCATCTCCCGATTTTGCCGATCGCTTTGACGGTCCCGTAATCTCATTTGGATTACATGCGGCGCGGCCGACGAAACGTGTCACAATGGTGGCCGTTCATCGATGCCCGTATTCGAATCCTCGCAGAGACCGGGCCGATTCGCAAAAATTGACGAAACGAAATCGAGAGGTTGCTCTACTTATAATGTTACTCTTGCGATAACAATTGTGCGACGTTCGACATTTAATCAAAAGCCGCTTGTTACACGATTCGAGATTTTGTCTAGCGCGAATATACCGGCGTTAGAATTGCTCTCCGGTTTTTTAATCCTAGTGTCTTTGTGTGTACGAGAGAAACACTGTGTGTGTATTCATCCAACTTTCATCTGCGCTTTCGCGCTTATGACGCAGCGAACAAAAAACAAAAAAAAAAGTACATCCTCGCTGCGAGGAAAATAATTGGTGCCCGAAATACGCGCGCTCAAGCTGCTATTACGGGGGAGGGGGGGGGGCAGAAACACGTGAGATTACACAATTGCGATTAAACATGTATAACACACAATTAGAGAAGATGAGAAATCGGACGAGAAACTCGGCGGAATAAGAAATATTTTATTCGACAAACTTAAAAGTTTGTTAAAACGCTCTTTTTATCGTTTGCCTCGCGCATTATCTCATTTTTTTAATGAATTTATCGCATATTTGCGCGCATGTTTTTGCATTTAATTAACTCCTTTCTCGTCGAAGCGTTCCCCATTGCGTTTATTTCGCTCGCTGAGCAAGTTTTTTTTTTTTTTTTTTTTTTTTTTAAGTATTTCTATTCTGGAGCGCACAGCGCCGAATATATCTTTACTTATCGACGCGTTAAAGTACGCGTCGATAAATCCGTTTGACGCGATTCAATGGAAGGGCGCTTCCACGATGATATTTTTAGATTTAAATTTTAGCGTGAGTCCTCGATTGGAGATGAGAGACGCGCGTCTCCGTAGCCCGAATGAAATTGAAATTTTATATTGCGGGGAAGAAAAAAAAACACAAGAAGTGAGAAACGACGAGGGTTTTCCTCGGGATCAGATTTCGCAAATTCGAATTTTCCGCAAACAGTCTCGAGCCTAAGAAGAATATAAAGAAAATTGAAACATCATTTCATCGTAAAGAGATCTGAAACATTTACCGGTGTTACGATTGTTCGCCGCGAGGCGTAAAAGGCAAAGCGAACAACTCGCGAATATAAATAGACATACGAATGTATCATGTAAAAAGTGTTGAGCGCGCATTGAAATGAAAGGGACAGATGTATCGGCTTTTCACTGCCGTCTGTGTGTAACGTCGTTCCTTTGTAACGTCTACTTGGGCAAAAAGTTACACACTCGGCGGTTTACAAAAGCGTGCGCGACAATGCGCGCGCGACTACGCGCGACCGTGTCGCAACTACGTACATACGTACGAGTACGTACGTAGTTGTTCCGTTTCGATTTGTCAAATCACGCGCACGGGATGCGCGCGAACCACCTGCCGCGAAGGAAGGAGCCCCCGTTCGTCGACGATATCGCGCTGCCTACTACTATCAGGCGGGTGCATCGCGCGTGTACTATGTGCGGCGAGGTCGATGCGCCTGAGTCCTCGAATTAGCGCGCATGGACGTGATTCTAAATCAACCCTGATCGCCGGCGACGGTGGCGGGAAACGTGGAGTCGCCGCCGCCGCCGCCGCCGATCGAATCTTCGAGGTCGATGCGCATTCCCGTGACGTCATCCGCGAACGTATTTTCGCACGTGCCGCTAGCGGAGAGAGAAAGAGAGAGAGTACACTCACGGGGAGATGATCGAGCGAACGAGAGAAAGAGTACATATCTGAGTAGGGGAGGGAGGAATATATCGCACGGTGCGACGCGTCCACGAAGCGTTTCTCTCGCACGCAGTCGAGAGCTCGGCTAACGAGGCGTTTGTGTCCATGAACGCCGCGGAGCTACAAATTAGCGTCGGGCGAAACGACAACGGCGGCGGAAGCGGCGGCGGCGTCAGGCGGCGTCAGGCCAACCCCTTGTCGCGCGAGAATCGATAGTCTGCGTGCACGAAAGGCCGATAAGGTCGCCCTCCGTGTATACGCTCTCTCTCGTCGACATTACCGTCCGCGTAACTCGCTCGCATTTCGCGAAAACCGGATCGAAGAACAATCACTCGCTCGTGAAATCCTCCCCCGAGACGAGATCGAGGCGAGCGCGATCGGGCCGGCGTAGAACGCGCGAGATATGGCAATCCGAGAAATCAATGAACGGTCGGAGCGCACGAACCGAAAGCTAGAATCGCCGGAATAGGTCGGACAAGAGTCGACGTGGTGGTCAACGAAGCCGAGAGCGTTTCTATAGTTATAACATGGACGATCGCGCCGACTACTGGATGAAACGAACGACTTACGTACGAACGGCTTTAGCAAACCCTCGTCGAGGACCGATGTGTTACGTCGATTGAAACGAGGGAAGATTCACGGGGATTTAAAACTCGTGAGAGGGTGAATCACGATCGTGCCGACCTTCCCTC